>NC_088198.1:2327897-2450143 GCF_028769735.1 Zonotrichia leucophrys gambelii | reverse complement strand
GAAAATCCCAGAAAAATCCTGGGAAATATCCTGGAAAAATCACAGAAAAATTCCAGGAAAATCCTGGAGAAATACCGAGAAAATCCTGGAAAAATCCCATGGAAATCCCACAAAAATCCCAGGGAAAAATCACAGAAAAATCCCAGGAAAATCCCACAAAAATCCCAGATCCTGAAGCTCCAGGGGATAGGAAATGGGGTGTTGGGATTCCAAACCCATGGGCACAGGGAGAGCCCCGCACAGACAGGTGGGTCTGCCAAAAATCCTGGGAAAATCCTGTGAAAATCCCAGAAAAGTCCTGGGAAAATTCTGGGAAAATCCTGGGAAAATCCTGGGAAAATCACAGAAAAATTCCAGGAAAATCCTGGAGAAATACCGAGAAAATCCTGGAAAAATCCCATGGAAATCCCACAAAAATCCCAGGGAAAAATCACAGAAAAATCCCAGGAAAATAATGGAAAAATCCTGGGAAAATCCAAGGAAAATCCCACCAAAATCTCTAGGCGACAGGGAATGGGGAATGAGATCCCCAAACCCATGGGCACAGGGAGCGCTGCCACAGAGCCCTGCACAGACAGGTGGGTCTGCCAAAAATCCTGGAAATTTCCTGGAAAAATCCTGAAAAAATCCCAGGAGAATCCTGGGAAATATCCTGGAAAAATCACAGAAAAATTCCAGGAAAATCCCGGAGAAATCCCGAGCAAATACCAAAAAAATCCTGGAAAAATCCCATGGAAATCACAGAAAAATCCCAGAGAAATCATGAAAAAATTATTGAAAAATCCAAGGAAAATCCCACAAAAATCCCGGATCCTGAACCTCCAGGAGATAGGAAATGGGGTGGGAATGGGGAATTGGAATCTCAAATCCATGGGCACAGGGAGCGCTGCCACGGCTTCCTGCAGAGGGAGAGCCCTGCACAGACAGGTGGGTCTGCCAAAAATCCTGCAAAAATCCCGTGAAAATCCCAGAAAAAATCCCAGGGAAAAGTCCTGGGAAAATCCTGGGAAAATCACAGAAAAATTCCAGGGAAATCCCGAGAAAATACCAAAAAAATCCTGGAAAAATCCCATGAAAATCACACAAAAATCTCAGGGAAAAATCACAGAGAAATAATGGAAAAATCCAAGGAAAATCCCACCAAAATCTCTAGGGCACAGGGAATGGGGAATGAGATCCCCAAACCCATGGGCACAGGGAGCGCTGCCACAGCTTCCTGCAGAGGGAGAGCCCTGCGCAGACAGGTGGGTCTGCCAAAAATCCTGGGAAAATCCTGTGAAAATCCCAGGGAAAAGTCCTGGAAAAATCACAGAAAAATTCCAGGAAAAGCCTGGAGAAATACCGAGAAAATCCTGGAAAAATCCCATGGAAATCCCATGGAAATCCCAGGGAAAAATCACAGAAAAATTCCAGGAAAATCCTGGAGAAATACCGAGAAAATCCTGGAAAAATTCCATGGAAATCCCACAAAATCCCAGGGAAAAATCACAGAAAAATTCCAGGAAAATCCCAGAGAAATCCCAAGAAAATCCTGGAAAAATACCACGGAAATCCCACAAAAATCCCAGGGAAAAATCACAGAAAAATCCCAGGAAAATCCCGCAAAAATTCCAGATCCTGAAGCTCCAGGGGATAGGAAATGGGGTGTTGGAATCCCAAACCCATGGGCACAGGGAGAGCCCTGCACAGACAGGTGGGTCTGCCAAAAATCCTGCAAAAATCCCGTGAAAATCCCAGAAAAGTCCTGGGAAAATCACAGAAAAATTCCAGGAAAATCCTGGAGAAATACCGAGAAAATCCTGGAAAAATCCCATGGAAATCCCATGGAAATCCCAGGGAAAAATCACAGAAAAATTCCAGGAAAATCCTGGAGAAATCCCGAGCAAATACCAAAAAAATCCTGGAAAAATACCATGGAAATCCCACCAAAATCTCAGGGAAAAATCACAGAAAAATCCCAGAGAAATCATGGAAAAATTATTGAAAAATCCAAGGAAAATCCCGCAAAAATTCCAGATCCTGAAGCTCCAGGGGATAGGAAATGGGGTGTTGGGATTCCAAACCCATGGGCACAAAAATCCTGCAAAAATCCCGTGAAGATCTCAGAAAAATCCCAGGGAAAAGTCCTGGAAAAATCACAGAAAAATTCCAGGAAAATCCCGGAGAAATCCCGAGAAAATACCAAAAAAATCCTGGAAAAATCCCATGAAAATCCCACAAAATCTCAGGGAAAAATCACAGAGAAATAATGGAAAAATCCAAGGAAAATCCTGGAGAAATAATGGAAAAATCACGGAAAAATCCTGGGAAAATCCCGAAGAAATCCCAGGAAAATCCTGAAGAAATCCCAAAAAAATCCCATGAAAATCCCGGATCCTGAATCCCCAGGGACAGGAAATGGGGTGGGAATGGGACATTGGGATCCCAAATCCACGGATAAAGGAACCTCCAATGGAAAACCCTGCACAGACAGGTGGGTCTGGAAATGCTGGAAAAATCGTGGAAAAATCCTGAGGAAATCCTGGAAAAATCTCAACAAAAAATCCTGAAGAAATCCCAGGAAAATCCTGAAGAAATCTCAGGAAAATCCTAAAAAAATCCTGGGAAAATCCTGAAGAAATCCTGGGAAAATCCCAGATCCATGGAAAAGGTTTGGAACTGAGGGATTGTGATCCCAAATCCATGGAAAAGGGTTGGGAATGTGATCCCAAATCCATGGAAATGTTTGGGAAGTGTTGGGATTGTGCTCCCAATGTGAGTCCATGCCCCCACAGCAGATCCCAAATCCCCATTCCCAGAATTTTCCTGGAAAAAGCCAAAATTGGGGCATTCCTGGGCTCCTGGAACCTCTGGAATATTTAGGATCAGGGCCCATTTCCGAATGGGATTTTTGGGAATATTCCCCATTGGGATTCCCATTATTCCAGTCCATTTCAGAGCAGGATTTTTGGGAATATTCCCCATTGGAATTCCCAGGATATGGAGCAATTTCAGAGCAGGATTTTTGGGAATATCCCAATTTGGGATTCCCATGATCGCAGCCCATTTCAGAGTGTGATTTTTGGGAATATCCCAAATTGGGATTCCAGGATCAGGGCCATTTCAGAGCAGGATTTTTGGGAATATTCCCTATTGGGATTCCCAGGATATGGAGCAATTTCAGAGCAGGATTTTTGGGAATATCCCAATTTGGGATTCCCATGATCGCAGTCCATTTCAGAGCAGGATTTTTGGGAATATTCCCTATTGGGATTCCCAGGATCAGGGGCAATTTCAGAGCAGGATTTTTGGGAACATTCCCTATTGGGATTCCCAGGATATGGAGCAATTTCAGAGCAGGATTTTTGGGAATATTCCCTATTGGGATTCCCAGGATATGGAGCAATTTGGGATTCCCAGAATATGGAGCAATTTCAGAGCAGGATTTTTGGGAATATTCCCTATTGGGATTCCCATGATTCCAGTCCATTTCAGAGCAGGATTTTTGGGAATATTCCAAATTGGGATTCCCATGATTGCAGCCCATTTCAGAGCAGGATTTTTGGGAATATTCCCCATTGGGATTCCCAGGATATGGAGCAATTTCAGAGCAGGATTTTTGGGAATATCCCAATTTGGGATTCCCATGATTGCAGTCCATTTCAGAGTGGGATTTTTGGAATATCCCAATTTGAGATTCCCAGGATATGGAGCAATTTCAGAGCAGGATTTTTGGGAATATTCCCTATTGGGATTCCCAGGATATGGAGCAATTTCAGAGCAGGATTTTTGGGAATATCCCAATTTGGGATTCCCATGATCGCAGCCCATTTCAGAGTGGGATTTTTGGGAATATTCCCTATTGGGATTCCCAGGATCTGGGGCAATTTCAGAGCAGGATTTTTGGGAATATCCCAATTTGGGATTCCCAGGATATGGGGCAATTTCAGAGCAGGATTTTTGGGAATATCCCAAATTGGGATTCCCATGATTGCAGCCCATTTCAGAGCAGGATTTTTGGGAATATTCCCTATTGGGATTCCCAGGATATGGAGCAATTTCAGAGCAGGATTTTTGGGAATATCCCATATTGGGATTCCCAGGATATGGAGCAATTTCAGAGCAGGATTTTTGGGAATATTCCCCATTGGGATTCCCAGGATATGGAGCAATTTCAGAGCAGGATTTTTGGGAATATCCCAATTTGGGATTCCCAGGATATGGGGCAATTTCAGAGCAGGATTTTTGGGAATATCCCAATTTGAGATTCCCATGATCGCAGCCCATTTCAGAGCAGGATTTTTGGGAATATTCCCTATTGGGATTCCCAGGATATGGGGCAATTTCAGAGCAGGATTTTTGGGAATATTCCCTATTGGGATTCCCAGGATCAGGGGCCATTTCAGAGCAGGATTTTTAGGATCAGAGACCATTCCAGACCAGGATTTTTAGGATTAGGGACCATTCCAGACCAAGATTTTTAAGATCAGGGCCCACTCCCGATTGGAATCCCCGGTTCAGGGGCCATTTCAGAGCAGGATTTTTAGGATCAGAGACAATTCCAGACCAGGATTTTTAGGATTAGGGACCATTCCAGACCAGGATTTTTAGGATTAGGGACCATTCCAGACAAGGATTTTTAGGATCAGAGACCATTCCAGACAGGGATTTTTAGGATTAGGGACCATTCCAGACCAGGATTTTTAAGATCAGGGCCCACTCCCGATTGGAATCCCCGGTTCAGGGGCCATTTCAGAGCAGGATTTCCGGCATCACTGACCATCCCCAACCGGAATCCCCCAGCTCCGGGGCCATTCCCACCCGGATTTTTACACTCAGTGCCCACTCCCCAGCCGAATTTTTAACCTCAGTGCCTACCCCGGCCCGAATCCCCCAGCTCAGGCCCCATCCCAGCCGCTTTTCCCCGGGGGCCATGGCGGGGCCGGCGGAACAATCGCGGGCCTGAAGCCGCCTCCTCTCCCCCCCTCACGGCGGCAGGAGCGGGCCCCGCTGGAAGCAGGAGGGATCCGGGAGCCGCGGGGACAAGCACGGGGTAAGCCCGGCTCCGGCAGCCGCTCCCAGGGGCCCTCCCAGCCCGCAGCTCCCGCCCCGCTCATCCCGGAATTTTTATTTTTTTTTTTTTTTTCCCCCTCTTTGTTTGCGTTCTGCAGGAGAGGAAATCCGGGAGCTGGACATGGTGCCCGAGGCGTTGCTGCACCCTGAGCGCCCCACCTTTATCGAGCGGTTGGCAGGGAGCTTCACCAAGAGGAAACGATCCACGCCGCAGAAATTTGTGGGTAAGGAAAGGATGGAAATGATGGAAAAATGGAAAAAATTCCCTCGGCGGGAAGTGAGGGGCGGCCTCAGGAATGGCGGGGTGTGAGGGGGGGGGGGGGGGAGCGGCGCGGGAAGGGGAATCCCCACACAAAAGCCTCAAATTAACAAAAAACCGGTTCCAATTGAAAAATAGAAAGTCAAATTAAAGGAAAACCAAGTAATTTTTAAAAAATTTAAAAATTTTCCCTCACATTAAAAAAAAAAAAACCAAACAAAAAACGCTTACATGGAAAAAATACCCGTAAATTAACAAAAAAAAAAAAAAAGCCCTGAAATCAAGAAAAACTCAGAGGAAATGCTCCAAACTGCAGAAATTTGTGGGTAAGGAAATGATGGAAAAATGGAAAAATTCCCGGGCGGGAAGTGAGGGGCGGCCTCAGGGATGGCCGGGTGTGAGGGGGGGGAGCGGCGCGGGAAGGGGAATCCCCACACAAAAGCCTCAAATTACAAAAATGGTTCAAATTGAAAATAGAAAGTCAAATTAAGAAAACCAAGTAATTTTAAAAAAATTAGAATTTTTCCTCACATTAAAAAAAAAAACCAAACAAACAACGCTTACATGGAAAAAATACCGTAAATTAACAAAAAAAAAAAAAAAGCCCGAATTGCAGAACTATCAGGGTAATGCTCCAAAATGCAGAAATTTGGGGGTAAGGAAAGGATGGAAATGATGGAAAAATGGAAAAAATTCCCTCGGCGGGAAGTGAGGGGCGGCCTCAGGAATGGCGGGGTGTGAGGGGGGGGGGGAGCGGCGCGGGAAGGGGAATCCCCACACAAAAGCCTCAAATTAACAAAAAACGGTTCGAATTGAAAAATAGAAAGTCAAATTAAAGGAAAACCAAGTCATTTAAAAAAAAATTTAAAATTTTCCCTCACATAAAAAAAAAACCCCAACAAAAAACGCTTGCATGAAAAAATACCCGAAAATTAACAAAAAAAAAAAAAAAACCCTTAAATCAACAAAAACCCAGAGGAAATGCTCCAGGAATTGGAAATAAGAAATTTGATGGTAAATGGAAAAAATTCCCTGGGAAAGGTAGGCAAATGGGATGGAAAGGGGGAACTGGAAAGGAAATTCCCTCGGCGGGAAATGAGGCGGCTCAAATGAATGGTGGTGTGAGGGGATGAAAGGGTGGAAGAATCCACAAAAGACTCTCAAGATAACCGCAAAATTGAATGGATAATTGAAAAAGGAAAAGATGTAAGGAAAAAATTTGTGGATGAAAGGGGAAAGATTGCCTGGGGGAGGGAGGGGCGCCTCAAGGATGGCCGGTTGTGAGGGGAAGCGGCCGAAGTGGAAATCTCCACAAAAAAACTTCAATTAAGATAAAACCGGTCAAATTGAAAAATTAAATTCAAATTAAGGATAAGCAAAATTGTGGATAAGAAAGGATGGAAATGATGGGAAAATAATCTCTCGGCGGGAAGTGAGGGGCGGCCTCAGGGATGGCCGGGTGTGAGGGGGGGGAGCGGCGCGGGAAGGAGAATCCCCACAAAAAAACTTCAAATTAAGATAAAACCGGCTCAAATTGAAAAATATAAATTCAAATTAAAGGAAAAGCAAGGCTCCAAGCCGCAAAAATTTGTGGATAAGAAAAGGATGGAAATGATGGGAAAATGGAAAAATTCCCTCGGCGGGAAGTGAGGGGCGGCCTCAGGGATGGCCGGGTGTGAGGGGAGAGCGGAATCCCAAAAAGCCTCAAAATGGGTCTCAAATTAACAAAAAAAAAAGGGATTAAATTGAAAGATAAGTACAAATTAAAAGAAAAGCATCACTTAAAAAAAAAAACCCAAAAAAATTAATTTAAAAAATTTCCCCTCACATTTCAAAAACCGCCTTAAATCCCACACAAAGGCCTCAATTTAACAAAAACACCTGCTCAAATTGAAAACTATAAATTCAAATTAAAAGAAAAGCAATTCAATTTTTAAAACCCTTTAATTAAAGAAATTTTCCCTCACACTATTAAAAAAAATTAAGAAATACCTACAAATTAACAAAAAACTCCTTAAATTAACAAAAAAACAGGCTCAAATGGAAAAATACTAGTTCAAATCAAAAGAAAAGCAACTCATTTTTAGAGAAAAGCTTTAATTACAGAAATTTCCCTTCACACTGAAGAAAACTCCTTTAAATTAAAAAATATCAGCAAAACTAAACAAGAAAACCCTCAAATTAACAAAAAAACCCAGAGGAAATGCTCTAAGCCCCAGAAATTTGGGGGTAAAGGCTGAAAAATTGGGAAAATTCCCTCATGGGTGATGTGGGGCAGGAAAGGGAACCCCCACAGGCAAAGGCCTCAAAATGGGCCTCGAATTAACAAAAAACCTCCTCAAATTGATAAATAACTGGCACAGATAAACACAAAAAACCTCCTCAAATTTTGGGATTTTGGGGTGCCCTGAAGTGTGTTCATCTCATCCCAACCCCTCTCTCTGATTTTGGGGTGTCCTGAGGGTGTCACCAGCCCCTTTCAGTGACTTTGGGGTGCCCTCTCACCAACCCTCTTTGATTTGGGGTGCCCTAGGTGTCACCCAATCCCTCTCTTTGATTTTGGGGTGCCCTGAGGTGTGTTCCCAACCCCTCTCTTGATTTTGGGGTGCCTGAGGGTGTCCCCAACCCTCTCTTTGATTTTGGGGTGCCCTGAGGGTGTCCCCAACCCCTCTCTCTGTTTTTGGGGTGCCCTGAGGGTGTCCCCAATCCCTCTCTCTGATTTTGGGGTGCCCTGAGGGTGTCCCCAATCCCTCTCTTTGATTTTGGGGTGCCCTGAGTGTGTCCCCAACCCCTCTTGGTGATTTTGGGGTACCCTGAGGGTGTCCCCAATCCCTCTCTCTGATTTTGGGGTGTCCTGAGGGTGTCCCCAACCCCTCTCAGTGACTTTGGGGTGCCCCCATCTCACCCCAACCCCTCTCTTTGATTTTGGGGTGCCCTGAGGGTGTCCCCAACCCCTCTTGGTGATTTTGGGGTGCCCTGAGGGTGTCCCCAACCCCTTTCAGTGACTTTGGGGTGCCCCCATCTCACCCCAACCCCTCTCTTTGATTTTGGGGTGCCCTGAGGGTGTCCCCAATCCCTCTCTTTGATTTTGGGGTGCCCTGAGGGTGTCCCCAATCCCTCTCTTTGATTTTGGGGTGTCCTGAGGGTGTCCCCAATCCCTCTCTTTGATTTTGGGGTGCCCTGAGGGTGTCCCCAATCCCTCTCTTTGATTTTGGGGTGCCCTGAGGGTGTCCCCAGCCCCTCTCAGTGACTTTGGGGTGTCCCCATTCCCTGTCTCTGACTTTGGGGTGTCCCCAACCTCTCTTGGTGATTTTAGGGTGTCCCTATTCCACCCCAATCCCTCTCTCTGCCTTTGGGGTCCCCCCTCTCCCTGTCTCTGACTTTGGGGTGTCCCTATTCCACTCCAGCCCCCTCTCTGACTTTGGGGTCCCCCCTCTCCCTCTCTCTGACTTTGGGGTGTCTCTGTTCCACCCCAACCCATCTCTCTGACTTTGGGGTGCCCCCAACCCCTCTTTCTGACTTTGGGGTGTCCCCAACCCCTCTTGGTGATTTTGGGGTGTCCCTATTCCACTCCAACCCCTCTCTCTGACTTTGGGGTGCCCCCTCTCCCTCTCTCTGATTTCAGAATGTCCCCAGCCCCTCTCAGTGACTTTGGGGTGCTCCCTCTCCCTCTCTCTGACGTTGGGGTGCCCCCAACCCCTCTCTCTGACTTTGGGGTTCCCCCTCTCCCTCTCTCTCACCCCGGGGTCCCCCCTGTCCTCTCTCTGACTTTGGGGTGTCCCCAACCCCTCTTGGTGATTTTGGGGTGTCCCTATTCCACCCCAGCCCCTCTCAGTGACTTTGGGGTGTCCCCATCCCCTGTCTCTGACTTTTGGGTGTCCCCAGCCCCTCTTGGTGATTTTAGGGTGCCCTGAGGGTGTCCCCACTCCCACCCTCTGACTTTGGGGTGCCCTCTCTCTCTCTGACTTTGGGGTGTCTCTGTTCCACCCCAACCCCTCTCTCTGACTTTGGGGTGCCCCCTCTCTCCCTCTCTCTAATTTTGGGGTGTCTCTATTCCACTCCAGCCCCTCTCTCTGACGTTGGGGTGCCCCCTCTCCCTGTCTCTCACCCCGGGGTCCCCCCTGTCCCTGTCTCTGGCTTTGGGGTGCCCCCTGTCCCTGTCTCTGACTTTGGGGTCCCCCCTCTCCCTGTCTCTCACTCCGGGGTCCCTCCTCTCCCTGTCTCTGGCTTTGGGGTGCCCCCAACCCCTCTCTCTGACTTTGGGGTTTCTCTATTCCACTCCAGCCCCTCTCTCTGACTTTGGGGTCCCCCCTCAACCTCTCTCTGACTTTGGGGTGTCTCTATTCCACCCCAGCCCCTCTCTCTGACTTTGGGGTGCCCCCTCTCCCTGTCTCTGACTTTGGGGTGTCCCCTCTCCCTCATTCTGACTTTGGGGTGTCTCTATTCCACCCCAACCCTTCTCTCTGACTTTGGGGTGTCTCTATTCCACTCCAGCCCCTCTCTCTGACTTTGGGGTGTCCCCACCCCCTCTTGGTGATTTGAGGGTGTCCCCACTCCCTCCCTCTGACTTTGGGGTCCCCCCTGTCCCTGTCTCTGACTTTGGGGTGCCCTCTCTCTCTCTCTCCCCCTCTCTCTAATTTTGGGGTGTCCCTATTCCACTCCAGCCCCTCTCTCTGACTTTGGGGTGTCCCCACCCCCTCCCTGTGACTTTGGGGTGCCCCCTCTCCCTCATTCTGACTTTGGGGTCCCCCCTCAACCTCTCTCTGATTCCGGGGTGTCCCCAGCCCCTCTCTCTGACTTTGGGGTGTCCCCAACCCCTCCTGGTGATTTTGGGGTGTCCCTATTCCACCCCTCTCCCTCTCTCTGACTTTGGGGTTTCTCTATTCCACCCCAGTCCCTCTCTCTGACTTTGGGGTGTCTCTGTTCCACCCCAACCCCTCTCTCTGACTTTAGGATGTCCCCAGCCCCTCTCTCTGACTTTGGGGTCCCCCCTCTCCCTGTCTCTGACTTTGGGGTGTCCCTATTCCACTCCAACCCCTCTCTCTGACTTTGGGGTGTCCCCAACCCCTCTCTCTGACTTTGGGGTCCCCCCTCTCCCTGTCTCTCACCCCGGGGTGCCCCCTGTCCCTGTCTCTGACTTTGGGGTCCCCCCTCTCCCTCTCTCTGACTTTGGGGTCCCCCTCTCCCTGTCTCTCACCCCGGGGTCCCCCTCTCCCTGTCTCTCACTCCGGGGTCCCTCCTCTCCCTGTCTCTCACCCCGGGGTCCCCCCTGTCGCTGTCCCTGACGCCGGGCTCCCCTCTCCCCGCAGGTGAGAAGCAGATGCGTTTCGCCCTCTCGGAGCTGCCCTTCGATGTGAGCCCCGGCTTCGACAAGGACGTGGAGGTGGTTCCGTCCCGCGGCCACGCTCTGGAGCCGCCCTACGCCGGCCCTCTGTCCCTGCTGGGCGCCGGCGACCCCCTGCGCCCGCTCCGCTTGGCCACCAACTGCATCACCGAGGTCACGCCGGTCATCAGCTCCGTGTACACGCAGATCCAAGCGCTGCCCGCCCGCCTCGAGCTGCCGCGGGGCCGCGATTCCTCCGAGGACGGCGCCGAGGGCATCCCGGTGATTTTCCGCAGCCGCTCCAGCGGTGGTGCCGCCGATAGCGGAGCTTCACCCTCCAACGGCT
Source organism: Zonotrichia leucophrys gambelii (assembly GCF_028769735.1). Lineage (NCBI taxonomy): Eukaryota > Metazoa > Chordata > Aves > Passeriformes > Passerellidae > Zonotrichia > Zonotrichia leucophrys. The sequence continues at coordinate 2,439,163 of NC_088198.1, read as the reverse complement.
GCCAGGACTCCACGGACACCGAGAGCATCCAGGAGGAGCGGGCGGGAGGCGGCAGCAGCCGCCACAGCCCCGCTTATGCCAAGGAGGAGCCCAAGGAGGAGGCGGATGGAGCAGCTCGGTGTTACCCCAAGGAGTCCCTGAGGGTGCTCAACGAGGAGGGCGAGCAGCTGCGAGCCTTCTGCTGCGAGCACTGCCGGGTGCTCTTCCTGGACCACGTCATGTTCACCATCCACATGGGCTGCCACGGCTTCAGGGACCCTTTCGAGTGCAACATCTGCGGCTACCGCAGCCAGGACCGCTACGAGTTCTCCTCGCACATCGTGCGCGGCGAGCACAAGATATGAGGTGGGGAAACTCCCCCTTGCTGCCTCGGATTTCCTGATTTTACCCCGATTTTCACCTCTGAAATTGTGCTCGGGGTACACGAGATGTGAGGTGGGAAAACGCCCCCTTTTCCTGCCTCAAATTTCCTGATTTTACCCGATTTCACTCAATTTTCACTTCTGAAATTGTGCTTGGAATACGATGTGAGGTGGGAAAACTCCCCCCCTTCCTGCCTCCAATTTCCTGATTTTACCCCGATTTCAGCCCGATTTTCCCTCTGAATTGTGCTCGAGTACACGAATGTGAGGTGGGAAATCCCCTTTCTCTGCTCAATTTCCTGATTTCACCCCGATTTACCTTCGCAAATTGTGCTCGGGATGCACAAGATGTGAGGTGGGAAAACTCCCCTTTGCTGCCTCAGATTTCCTGATTTTACCCCGATTTCAGCTCATTTTCACTCTGAAATTGTGCTTGGGAATCAAATGTGAGGTGGGAAAACTCCCCCTTGCTGCCTCGGATTTCCTGATTTTACCCCGATTTTACCCCGATTTTCACCTCTGAAATTGTGCTCGGGTACACGAGATGTGAGGTGGGGAAACTCCCCCTTTTCCTGCCTCAAATTTCCTGATTTTACCCCGATTTTACCCCGATTTTACCCCGATTTTCACCTCTGAAATTGTGCTCGGGAAATGCAAAATGTGAGGTGGGAAAAGCGCCCCCTTCCTGCCTCAAATTTCCTGATTTTACCCCGATTTTCACCTCTGAAATTGTGCTCGGGTACACAAGATGTGAGGTGGGAAAAGCGCCCCCTTGCTGCCTCAAATTTCCTGATTTTACCCCGATTTTCACCTCTGAAATTGTGCTCGGGTACACGAGATGTGAGGTGGGAAAACTCCCCCTTTTCCTGCCTCGGATTTCCTGATTTTACCCCGATTTTACCCCGATTTTCACCTCTGAAATTGTGCTCGGGATACGCAAGGTGTGAGGTGGGAAAACTCCCCCTTGCTGCCTCGGATTTCCTGATTTCACCCCAATTTTCACCTCTGAAATTGTGCTCAGCAAACACAAAATGTTAGGTGGGAAAAATTCCCTTTCCTTCCTCAAATTTCCTGATTTTACCCTATTTTCCCTGAATTGTGCTCGGATACACAAGAATGTGAGGTGGGAAAACTCCCCCTTTTCCTCCTCAATTTCCCATTTTACCCCGAATTTTCCCTCCTAATTGTGCTCGATACACAAATATGAGGTTGGAAAACTCCCCTTTTCCTGCCTCAATTCCCGATTTTCCACCCCAATTTTCCCTCCGAATTGTGCTCGGAAGCAAAATGTGAGGTGGGAAAAATTTCCCTGCCTCAAATTCCGATTTTTCCCCCAATTTTACCCATTTTCCTCAAATGTGCTCGAGAACAAATGTGAGTTGGGAAAATCCCCCTTTCCTGCCTCAAATTTCCATTTTTCCCCAATTTCCCCAAAACCTGAGATTGAGGTGGAAAAAATTTTCCTACTCAATTCCTGATTTTACATTTTCCCCTCCAAAATCTGAAAAATATGAGGTGGGAAAAATTTTCCTGCCTCAAATTTCCTATTTCACCCAATTTTCCCCTCCAAAATTGCGCTCAGCAAACACAAAATGTGAGGTGGGAAAAACTCTTTCCCCGCCTCAAATTCCCATTTTTCCCAATTTTCCCCTCCAAAATCGACAAAATGTGAGTGGGAAAAATTTTCCTGCCTCAAATTCCATTTTTACCCAATTTCAAAACCTGCAAAATGTAGCTTGAAAATTTCCTCCTCAATTCCATTTTCCCCTCCAAAATCATGAGCAAAATGTGAGTTGGAAAAATTTCCTGCCTCAAATTCCCATTTTTTCCCCAATTTTCCCCTCCAAAATCCGAGCAAAATGTGAGTTGGAAAAAATTTTCCTGCCTCAAATTCCCATTTTTTCCCCAATTTTCCCCTCCAAAATCTGAGCAAAATGTGAGGTGGAAAAATTTCCCTCTGCCTCAAATTCCCATTTTTCCCAATTTTCCCCTCCAAAATCCTGAGCAAAATGTGAGGTTGGAAAAAATTTCCCTGCCTCAAATTCCTCAATTTTCCCCTCAAATCCTGAGCAAAATGTGAGATTGGAAAAAATTTTCCCTGCCTCAAATTCCCATTTTTTCCAATTTTCCCCTCCAAAATCCTGAGCAAAATGTGAGCTTGGAAAAAATTTTCCCTGCCTCAAATTCCCATTTTTTTCCCCAATTTTCCCCTCCAAAATCCTGAGCAAAATGTGAGGTTGGAAAAAATTTTCCCTGCCTCAAATTCCCATTTTTTTCCCAATTTTCCCCTCCAAAATCCTGAGCAAAATGTGAGGTTGGAAAAAATTTTCCCTGCCTCAAATTCCCATTTTTTCCCCTTTTTTCCCTCAATTTTCCCCTCCCACATCATGCACCACGAGCACAAAATGTGAGGTTGGAAAAATCCCCCATAAACCTCAAATTCCCATTTTTTTCCCCCATCCTTAGGGCATGGAACTGTTGGGTTGTGTTGTTTTTTATTATTTTTATTTTTTCTTTTCTACTCCTTTGCACTGACTTTGGCTATATAAAAAAAAAAAAAAAAAACCAAAACAAAAATTATTTAAAAACAACAACAAAAAAAAAAACCCAAAAAACCAGAAACTCACCCCAAAAACCCAACTGACCCCGCCCAGGGGGAGCCCTTAATTCTCCTTTTTATAAACAAACTTATTTAAATATTGAATAGGAAAAGACTTTTTTGTGCTTTGTTTTTTTTTTCCCTCGTTATTTATTAAGCTTTTGAGTTTTGCTCTTTTGATAATTGTGATAATTTTGGGGGTTTTTTACCCCCCAAAAAAAATAGAAAAATAGAATTTTAAAAATAGAATTTTGGAGACTGTTCCCCCCCTTGCCCTGCTCCTGCCTGGCCTCAAGCCTGGGCTAAAGGAACCTCAAAATTCGGTGCTAAACCCCCCTTGGGGACCCCCCAAAACCCAGCCTGAGCCCCCCAACCTTGGGGGGCTGCCCCGTCCTCAGCTTTAACAGGGGAACCCCGGAATGGGACGTGGGGACCCCCAAAATCTTCCTCAAATTTTCCCCAAATCTTCCCCAAAATCATCCCCAAAATCACCCCGGAGCTCCCCCAAAATCCTCCTCAAATCTTCCTCAAATCTCCCCAAAATCCTCCTCAAATCTTCCCCAAATCCCCCCAAAATCCTCCCCAAAATCCCCCCGGAGCCCCCCCAAAATCCTCCTCAAATCTTCCTCAAATCTCCCCAAATCTTCCCAAAATCCTCCCAAAATCCCCCCAAAATCCTCCTCAAATCCCCCCAAAATCCTTCTCAAAATCTTCCTCAAATCCCCTCAAAATCTTCCTCAAATCTTCCTAAAATCTCCTCAAAATCCCCCCCAAAATCCTCTTTAAATCCTCCCGAAAATCCTCCCAAAAATCTTCCCAAAATCCTCCTCAAATCTTCCCAAAATCCTCCCCAAAATCCTCCGGAGCCCCCAAATCTCTCAATCTTCCCAAATCTTCCCCAAATCCCCCCGAGCCCCAAAATCCTCCTCAGATCTTCCCCAAATCTTCCCCAAAATCCCCCAAAATCCCCCAAAATCCTCTCAATCTCCCAAATCTCCCCAAAATCCCCCCAAAATCTCCTCAAATCTTCCCCAAATCCCCCAAATCCTCCCCAAATCTTCCTCAGATCCCCAAAATCTCTAAATCCCCCAAAATCCTGCCACCAGATCATCCCCAAAATCCCCCCAAATCTTCTAAATCCCCCAAAATCCGGCAAAATCCCAAATCTCCTCAAATCTTCCAAATCCCCAAAATCTCCCAAAATCCTCCTCAAATCTTCCTCAATCCCCCCAATCCCCATGGGACCCCAAAATCCTCCAAATCTTCCCAATCTCCCAAAATCCCCCAAATCCTCCTCAATCCCCCAAAACCTCCTCAAAGTGACCTCAAATCCCCCAAGACTTCCTCAAAATCCTCAAAATCCTCCACAAGGATCCCCCAAATCCTCCTCAAATCTTCCTCAAATCCCCCAAATCCCCCCTCAAAATCTCTCAAATCTCCCCAAATCCCCCCAAAATCCCCCCAAAATCCCCCAAATCTCCACGGAGCCCCCCAGTCCAGATCCATGGGGTCCCCAAAAATGAAGGGTGAGGGGCCTGGGCACAGCCAGGGTGGGACCCCCCCCCAGATTTGGGGATCCCCCAAAAATGGGATTTGAGAAAGAGGGAGCGGCTTGGGGGACCCCAAACTCAGCTCATGGGGACCCCCACACATGGGGACCCCAAATCCAGATCATGGGGACCCCAAACCCAGACTGGGGACCCCCACACATGGGGACCCCAAATCCAGATCATGGGGACCCCAAACCCCTCAGAGCTGAGGACCCCCAGCCATGGGACCCCAAATCCAGATCATGGGACCCCAACCCAGCTGACTGGGGGACCCCCACACATGGGGACCCCCAGCCATGGGGACCCCCCAATCCCAGCTCATGGGGACCCCAAACCCTCAGAACTGGGGGACCCCCACACATGGGGACCCCAAACCCAGATCATGGGGACCCCCAAACTCAGATCACGGGGACCCCAACCTCTCAGAACTGGGGGACCCCCACCCATGGGGACCCCAAACCCTCAGAACTGGGGGACCCCCACCCGTGGGGACCCCAGTCCCAGCTCATGGGGACCCCCAGCCATGGGGACCCCAATTTCAGCTCATGGGGACCCCAACCACTCAGATCTGGGGGACCCACACCCATAGGGACCCCCAACCACAGACCCCACCCATGGGGACCCCCAATCCCAGCTCATGGGGACCCCAATTTCAGCTCATGGGGACCCCAAACCCTCAGAGCTGGGGGATCCCCACCCATGGAGACCCCAACCCCATTTCCCCTCAGCTCTGGGCTTCCCCCCAGCCCATTCCCCCCACTTTGGGGGTCCCCCCCACCTCATTTCCCCCCATTTTGGGGGTCCCACTTTCCCATTTGGGGTCCCCATTCCCCCACCCCTGGGGCTCCCCATTCCCCATTTTGGGGGTCCTCACTTTCCTATTTGGCAGTCCCCACTCCCCCACTCTGGGGGTCCCCACTCCCCCATTTTTGGGGTCCCCACTCCCCCACTCGGGGGGTCCCCTCTCTCCTCATTTTGGGGGTCCCCACTCCCCCCATTTTGGGGGTTCCCCCCAGCCCCATTTCCCCTCAGCTCTGGGGATTCCTCCACCCCACTCCCCCCACTTGGGGGTCCCCATTCCCCCACTCTGGGGGTCCCCATGCCCCCATTTTTGGGGTCCCCACTTTCCCATTTGGGGCTTCTCACTCTCCCATTTTGGGGGTCCCAACTTTCTCATTTTGGGGGCCCCCACCTTCCTATTTGGGGGTCCCCACACCCCCATTTTTGGGGTCCCCCAGCCCCATTTCCCCTCAGCTCCGGGGATTCCTCCACCCCACTCCCCCCACTTGGGGGTCCCCATTCCCCCACTCTGGGGGTCCCCACTCCCCTGTTTGGGGGTCCCCATTCTCCCCCATTTTGGGGGTCCCTCACCCCCGTTTCCCCTCAGTTCTCAGACCCCCACTCCCCCACTCTGGGGGTCCCCTCTCCCCTCCTTTTGGGGCTGCCCATTCCCCACTCTGGGGGTCCCCACTCCCCATTTTCGGGGTCCCCCAGCCCCATTTCCCCTTAGCTCCGGGGTCCCCCCACCCCACTCCCCCCACTTGGGGGTCCCCATTCCCCACTCTGGGGTCCCCACACCCCATTTTTGGGGTCCCCCAGCCCCATTTCCCTTAGCTCCGGGGTTCCCACTCCCCACTCTGGGGTCCCCATTCCCCCACTCTGGGGCTCCCCACTCCCCCATTTTTGGGGTCCCCACTCCTCCATTTGGGGGTCCCCATTCCCCCATTTTGGGGGTCCCCACACCCCCATTTTTGGGGTCCCCCAGCCCCATTTCCCCTCAGCTCCGGGGTCCCCATTCCTCCACTCTGGGGGTCCCCCCTCCCCCATTTTCGGGGTCCCCCAGCCCCATTTCCCCTCAGCTCCGGGGTCCCCCCGCCCCAGTGCCCCCTCCCCCATTTGGGGGTCCCCCTGCAGAGCCCCCCCTGCAGTTTGGTGGGGCCAAACCAAAGCTGTCCCCAGGGACACCCCAGCACCTCAGCAGCGCCCGCTGCCCCCCCCCCGCTCGGGGCCTTCGGGGACCCCTCCCCCACCGCGCCCGGGGGGTCCCTGAGCCCCTTCTGGGGTACCCGGAACCAACCCAGGCGGGGCTCGGAACCCCAAAATGGGATCGGAACCCCAAAATGGGATTGGAACCCCAAAATGGGGCTTGGAACCCTAAACGGGTTTGGAATCCCAAAATGGGGTTTGGAATCCCAAAATGGAGTTTGGAACCCCAAACTTGGGCTAAGAAACCCCAAAATAGGGCTCTGAATCCCGAACTGGGGCTTGGAATCCCAAACTGGGGCTTGGAACCCCAAAATGGGGTTTGGAACCCTAAATGGGCTTGGAATCCCAAACAGGTTTGGAATCCCAAACTGGGGCTTTAAACCCTAAAATGGGGTTCAGAACCCTAAACGGGTTTGGAACTTGAAATTGGGGCTCAAAACCCCAAACTGGGACTCTGAACCCCAAAAAGGGGCTTTGAACCCTAAATGGGTTTGGAATCCCAAAATGGAGTTTGGAATCCCAAAAAAGGGCTTTGAACCCCAAACTTTGGTTTGGAATCCTAAATTGGGGCTTGGAACCCCAAAAAGGGGCTTTGAACCCTAAATGGGTTTGGAACCCCAAACTGGGCTCTGAATCCCAAACTTGGGCTTGGAATCCCAAAATGGGTTTGGAATCCCTAAATGGGCTTGGAACCTGAAATTTGGGCTCAAAACCCCAAACTGGGATTTGAACCCCAAAATGGGGCTTTGAACCCCAAACTTGGGCTAAGAAACCCCAAAATGGGCTCTGAATCCCAAACGGGTTTGGAACCCCAAACGGGTTTGGAATCCCAAAATGGAGTTTGAAATCCCAAACTGGGCTCGGAACCTGAAATTTGGGCTCAAAACCCCAAACTGGGATTTGAACCCCAAAAAGGGGCTTTGAACCCTAAATGGGTTTGGAATCCTAAATTGGGGCTTGGAACCCCAAACGGGTTTGGAATCCTAAATTGGGGTTTGGAATCCCAAAAAGGGGCTTGGAATCCCAAAATGGGGCTTGGAACCCCAAACTGGGGTTCAGAACCCTAAACGGGTTTGGAACCTGAAATTGGGGCTCAAAACCCCAAACTGGGATTTGAACCCCAAAATGGGGTTTGGAACCCCAAACTGGGGCTTGGAATCCCAAAATGGGGTTTGGAACCCTAAACGGGTTTGGAATCCCAAACTGGGGTTTGGAATCCCAAAATGGGGTTCAGAACCCTAAATGGGCTTGGAACCTGAAATTTGGGCTCAAAACCCCAAACTGGGATTTGAACCCCAAAATGGGGCTTTGAACCCCAAACTTTGGCTTGGAATCCCAAATTGGGGCTTGGAACCCCAAAATGGGCTTGGAACCCCAAACTGGGGTTTGGAATCCCAAATTGGGGCTTGGAATCCCAAAATGGGGCTTGGAATCCCAAACTGGGGTTCAGAACCCTAAACGGGTTTGGAACTTGAAATTGGGGCTCAAAACCCCAAACTGGGGCTTGGAACCCCAAAATAGGGTTCAGAATCCCAGATTGGGGCTTGGAACCCCAAAACTGGGGCAATTTCAAACCCTGACTGGGCTCTGAACCCCAAATTGGGACTCTGAACCCCAAACTGGGCTCTGAACCCCAAAAAGGGTTTTTGGAACCCCAAACTGGGACTCTGAACCCCAAATTGGGGCAATTTCAAACCCAAATTGGGACTCTGAACCCCTAAAAGGGGTTTTTGAACCCCAAACTTGGGCTAAGTAACCCCAAACTGGGGCTTGGAACCCCAAAATAGGGTTCAGAATCCCAGATTGGGGCTTGGAACCCCAAATTGGGGCAATTTCAAACCCAAACTGGGCTCTGAACCCCAAACTGGGCTCTGAACCCCAAATTGGGGCAATTTCAAACCCAAACTGGGCTCTGAACCCCGAAAAGGGTTTTTGAATCCCAAACTGGGCTCTGAACCCCAAAGAAACCCCAAACTGGGGCTTGGAACCCCAAAATAGGGTTCAGAATCCCAGATTGGGGCTTGGAACCCCAAATTGGGGCAATTTCATGCCCTGACTGGGGCTCTGAACCCCAAATTGGGATTTGAACCCCAAAATAGGGCTCTGAACCCCAAATTGGGACTCTGAACCCCAAACTGGGGCTCTGAACCCCAAAATTGGGGCAATTTCAAACCCTGACTGGGCTCTGAACCCCAAACTGGGCTCTGAACCCCAAATTGGGACTCTGAACCCCAAACTGGGGCTCTGAATCCCAAATTGGGACTCTGAACCCCCAAAGGGGTTTTTGGACCCCAAACTGGGGGTTTGGAACCCCGAATTGGGGCTCTGAACCCCAAATTGGGGCAATTTCAAACCCAAACTGGGCTCTGAACCCCAAAAAGGGATTTTAGAACCCCAAACTGGGCTCTGAACCCCAAACTGGGCTCTGAACCCCAAAAGGGGTTTTAGAACCCCAAACTGGGCTCTGAACCCCAAATTGGGACTCTGAACCCCAAACTGGGACTCTGAACCCCAAAAAGGGGTTTTAAACCCCAAACTGGGTTTTGAACCCCAATCCAAGCCCTGCCCTTCCCAGCCCCTCTGGCCTTGGTTGCGTTGGGGTTTTTCCCCTCCTTTTTCATTTTTTCCCATTTTCTTTTTCCCTCTTTTCCCCTTTTCCATTTTCTTTTTCCCCTTTTTCCTTTTCTCTTCCCATTTCCGTTTTTCCCTTTTTTATTTCCCCACTTTTTTTTCCTCCTTTTTTAATTTTCCCCTTGATTTTTTCCCATTTTCCCCATTTTGATTTACCCATTTTCTTTTCTTTCCTTTTCCACTTTTTCCCCTCTTTTCTATTCCTTTTTTCCATTTTATTTCCCTTTCCCCCCTTTTTTTCTCCCCTTTTCAATTTTATTTTTTCTCCTCCTTTTCCTCCCAATTTTCCCCTTTTTTTCCTCTTTTTCCCCCTTTTTTTCTCTCACTTTTCCATTTTATTTCTCTTTTTTTCCCCATTTTCTCCCCTTTTTCCCCCCATTTCCCCCCCCATTTTTTCTCTCCCTTTTCCATTTTATTTCCATTTTATTTCCCTTTTTTCCCCCCATTTTCCCCCCTTTTTTTCTCTCCCTTTTCCATTTTATTTCCCTTTTTCCCCCCATTTTTTCTCTCCCTTTTCCATTTTATTTCTCTTTTTTTCCCCATTTTCTCTGTTTTTTCCCCTCATTTTCTCCCCCTTTTCCCCCCCATTTTTTCTCTCCCTTTTCCATTTTATTTCCCTTTTTTCCCTCATTTCCTCCCCTTTTTTTCCCCTTTTTTCCCCCCATTTTTTCTCTCCCTTTTCCATTTTATTTCCCTTTTTTTCCCCCGTTTTTTCCTCTCCCTTTTCCATTTTATTTCCCTTTTTTCCCCTCTTTTTTCCCCCCGTTTTTTCTCTCCTTTTTCCATTTTATTTCCCTTTGCCCCCCTCTTTTTTTCCCCCCATTTTTTTTCTCCCTTTTCCATTTTATTTCCATTTTATTTCCATTTTATTTCCATTTTTTCCCCCCATTTTTTCTCTCCCTTTTCCATTTTATTTCCCTTTTTTCCCCCTCTTTTTTTCCCCCCGTTTTTTCTCTCCCTTTTCCATTTTATTTCCCTTTTTTCCCCCCATTTTTTCTCTCCCTTTTCCATTTTATTTCTCTTTTTTTCCCCTCATTTTCTCCCCTTTTTTCCCCTCTTTTCCCCCCATTTTTTCTCTCCCTTTTCCATTTTATTTCCTTTTTCCCCCCGTTTTTTCGGCGTCAGACCCGAGACTGTAGGAATTTTCTACGACCTCCAGGTGGCTTTATCCCTGTAAATATTCTATTTTTTAAACCTGACAGATGAAGAACAAACGAGGATGTGCAATACCCCCAATCCCCCCAGATCCCGAGGAATTCACTCATTTACCGTTGGATTTTTTCCATTCCTTTTCATTTTTTCCCCTTTTTTTTGTGATTTTTTTGGAGCCTTTTTTTTTGGGTTTTTTTGCCCCTTTTTTCCCGGGAGCTTTTGTACCTGTAAAATATTGTAATTAATGATTTGTTGTTAACGAGATCTACTGTAAGTTTTGTACTGTACTGGCTGAGGCTCTGCTTCCAAATAAACGGGAATAATTTAAATGTGCCCCCAAAAAATCCCTGGGGTTCGTTTGGGGACATTGGGGACAGCCAGGAATGGGGACAGGGGACAGAAATGGGAACAGGGGACACTGGGGACATTGAGAAATGGGGACAAAGGACATTGGGGACACCAAAAAATGGGGACAAAGGACACAGAAATGGGGACAGGGGACATTGGGGACAACCAAAAATGGGGACAAAGGACAGAAATGGGGACAGGGGACATTGGGGACATTGAGAAATGGGGACAGGGGACACCAAAAAATGGGGGGAAGGACATTGGGGACAATCAGGGAGGGACAGGGGACACACAGAAATGGGGACAGGGGATGTTGGGGACACCCAGAAATGGGGACAGGGGACATTGGGGACACCCAGAAATGGGGACAAAGGACACAGAAATGGGGACAGGGGACATTGGGGACAGCCAGAAATGGGGGGAAAAGGACATTGGGGACATCCAGGGGACATTGGGGACATCCAGGAGGGGACAGGGGACATTGGGGACATCCAGAAATGGGGACAAAGGACACAGAAATGGCAACAGGGGACACAGAAATGGGGACAGGGGACATTGGGGACACCCAGGGGACATTGGGGACAGCCAGGAATGGGGACAGGGGACATTGGGGACACCCAGGGGACACTGGGGACATCCAGGAGGGGACAGGGGACACTGGGGACATCCAGGAATGGGGACAAAAGACACAGAAATGGGGACAAAGGACATTGAGGAATGGGGACAGGGGACATTGGGGACACCCAGGAGGGGATAAAGGACATTGGGGACAATCAGGGAGGAACAGGGGACATTGGGGACACCCAGGGGACATTGGGGACACCAAAAATGGGGACAAAAGGACATTGGGGACACTAAGCAGGGGATAAAGGACATAGAAATGGGGACAAAGGACATTGGGGACATCCAGAAATGGGGACAGGGGACACAGAAATGGGGAAAAGGGACATTGGGGACACCAAAAAATGGGGATAAAGGACATTGGGGACACCCAGGGGACATTGGGGACATCCAGAAATGGGGGGAAAGGACATTGGGGACACACCCAGGGGGGACAGGGGACATTGGGGACATCCAGGAGGGGATAAAGGACATTGGGGACATCCAGGAGGGCACAGGGGACACAGAAATGGGCACAGGGGACGTTGGGGACATCCAGAAATGGAGGGATAAAGGACATTGGGGACAATCAGGGAGGAACAGGGGACACAGAAATGGGGACAGGGGACATTGGGGACACCCAGAAATGGGGACAGGGGACATTGGGGACATTGAGAAATGGGGACAAAAGACACAGAAATGGGGACAGGGGACATTGGGGACACCCAGAAATAGGGGGAAAAGGACATTGGGGACACCCAGGGGACACTGGGGACATCCAGGAGGGCACAGGGGACATTGGGGACATCCAGGAATGGGGACAAAAGACACAGAAATGGGGACAGGGGACACAGAAATGGGGACAGGGGACATTGGGGACACCCAAAAATGGGGACAAAGGACACAGAAATGGGGACAGGGGACATTGGGGACACACCCAGGGGGACAGGGGACACAGAAATGGGGACAGGGGACACTGGGGACAGCCAAAAAATGGGGACAAAGGATACAGAAATGGGGACAGGGGACACTGGGGACATTGAGAAATGGGGACAGAGGACACAGAAGTTGGGACGGGAGGCATTGGGGACACCCAGGGGACACTGGGGTCACCCAGAAATTAGGACAAAACACACAGAAATGGGGACAGGGGACACAGAAATGGGGACAGGGGACACTGGGGACATCCAGGAGGGGATAAAGGACATTGGGGACAATCAGGGAGGGACAAGGGACATAGAAATGGGGACAGGGGACATTGGGGACATCCAGAAATGGGGACAAAAGACACAGAAATGGGGACAGGGGACACTGGGGACATCCAGGAGGGGACAGGGGACACAGAAATGGGGACAGGGGACACAGGGGACATCCAGGAGGGGACAGGGGACACAGAAATGGGGACAGGAGGCATTGGGGACACCCAGGGGACACTGGGGTCACCCCGAAATGGGGACAGAGGACATTGGGGACACCCAGGGGGGACAGGGGACATTGGGGACACCCAGAAATGGGGACAAAGGACACAGAAATGGGGACAGGGGACACTGGGGACACCCAAAAATGGAGGGAAAGGACATTGGGGTCTCCTTTAGGGTTTTTTGGGGACATTTGGGACACCCAGGAGGGGACAAAGGACATTGGGGACACCCAGAAATGGGGACAGAGGACATTGGGGGTCTCCCTTAGGGGGTTTGGGGGCACCCATTGGGGACACTCAGGGATGGAGGAGGGGACACAGGACCTTGGGGACCCCCGGGGTTGGGGACACCCCCCCGTCACTGGGGGGTCCCCCATGGATGGGAGAGGACCCCGCCCCTTTTCCGGACTACATTTCCCAGCAGCCCCCGCGGCGCGCGCCTTGCGGGGTGACGTCACACGCAGTGCGCGGGAACTTTTTCACCGCGTGCGCTGCGCGGATCCCTCCGCGTACCGCAGGAAAAATAGTCCCTACGCCATCCCCGCTCCCGTTAATTCCCCCCCAACTCCCGCCGCTCTCCGCCCACCCCACTCGCCGCGGTACCTCGGACGGAGCCGCTGCGAGGCCTCCTCGGGAACCGGAGCGGCGGCGGCGGCGCTTCCGGGCGGAGGGAGCGGAGGGATAAAAGCGCGGCGGTGCTGCGGCCGCGCCTCTTCCGGTTCTCCCTCAGAGCCGCCATGGTGAGCGCGGCGTGGCCGGGAGGGCCCGGGGGGCGCGGAGGGGCCGCGGAGGGGCCCGAGGGGGCTCGGAAAGGGCCGCGGGGCCCGTGTGGGGCACGGGGGGATCAGAGGGGGGGGTGCGGGAGCGGCGGGGGGAGCGTGGGAGGGGCACGGAGGGGTTTGGGGGGGGGCTTCGTGTGGGGCAGGGGGGATGAGGGGGATTTTGGGGGGAGATTTGGGGTCTCTCGATGGATTTGGGGGTGATCAGAGAGGGATGCGAGGCAGGGGATGCCGAGTGGGCTTTTTGGGGCGAGATTTGGGGTCTCCAGGGGAATTTGGGGAGCTCAAAAGGGGATGTGGGGACAGGGGATGCTGAGGGCGCTTTTGGGGGGCATTTGGGGTCTCCAAGGGGATTTGGGGGGAATCAGAGAAGGATGTGAGGCTGTGGATGGAATTTTTAGATTCTCTAGGATTTTTATGGAAGCGAGGGCGACTTTAACGGGGCTGATCCGGGGGGCTTTATGAGGTTTTTATGGGGCTGAAATCTTTAGGTTCTTTAGGATTTTTATGGCTCTCGGGGTAGTTTTGACTGGGCTGACCTGGGGGAGTCTGTGGGGTTTTTATGGGGCTGGGGCTGCTCTGAATGAGGGATCCCGGAGGGTCTCTGGGGCTGAGCTTGGGCTCAATCTTGGGGTTCATCCTGGGGTTCATCCTGGTTTATCTGGGGTTGATCCTGAGTTCCTTGGGGTTTATCCTGGGCTCAGTCTTGGGCTCTCTGGGGTTCATCCTGGAGCTGATCATGGGGTTCGTCCTGGGGTTCTCTGGGGTTGATCCTGAGTTCCCTGGGCTCAATCCTGGGGTTAATCCTGGGCTTTCAGGGGTTCATCCTGGGGCTGATCCTGGGCTCAGTGCCTGTTTCAATCCTAATCTCTTTGGGTTCAATCCTGGGCTTAATCCTGGGCTCTCAGGGCTTTATCCTGGGCTCAGTTCTGGGGCTGATCCTGGGCTCTGTGGGGTTGGGGCTTGGCTCAATCCTGAGCTCGATTTTGGTCTCTCTGGGATTGATCCTGGGGCTCCCTGGAGCTGATCCTGGGGTTCATCCTGGGCTCCATCCCTGGATTGATCCTGGGCTCTGTGGTGTTGATCCTGGGGTTCATCCTGGGCTCTCTGGGGCTGATCCTGGGGTTCATCCTGGGCTCTCTGGGGTTGATCCTGGGCTCAATCCTGACCTCTCTGGGGTTGATCCTGGGGTTCATCCTGGACTCTCTGGGGTTGATCCTGAGCTCAATCCTGTGGTCAATCCTGGAGCTGATCCTGCTCTCCCTGGGCTCAATCTTGGGGTTCATCCTGGGGCTGATCCTGGGTTCAATCCTGATCTGCCTGTGTTTGATTCTGTGGTCAATCCTGGAGCTGATCCTGCTCTCCCTGGGCTCAATCCTGGGCTCCCTGGGGCTGATCCTGCTCTCCCTGGGCTCAATCTTGGGGTTCATCCTGGGACTGATCCTGGGCTCAATCCTGGGCTCTTTGGGGTTCATCCTGGGCTCAGTCCTGTGGTCAACCCTGGAGCTGATCCTGCTCTCCCTGAGCTCAATCCTGGGTTCGATCCTGGAGCTGATCCTGGACTCTCTGGGTTTGATCCTGGCCTCAATCCTGGGCTCTCTGGCCTTGATCTGGGCTCAATCCCGCTTTCCCCATGGTTAATCCTGTGGTTAATCCCGCTCTCTCCTTTGGTTAATCCGCTCTCCCTGTGGTTAATCCTAGTTATCCGCTTCCCCGTGGTTAATCCTGGCTCTCCCCATGGTTTAATACCTGGTTAATCCCGTGGTTAATCCCGGCTCTCCCGATTGGTTAATACCATGGTTACCCGTGGTTAATCCCGTGGTTAATCCTGCTCTCCCCATGGTTAATCCCGTGGTTAATCCCGTGGTTAATCCCGCTCTCCCCATGGTTAATCCCGTGGTTAATCCTGCTCTCCCCGTGGTTAATCCCGTGGTTAATCCCGTGGTTAATCCCGCTCTCCCCATGGTTAATCCCGTGGTTAATCCCGCTCTCCCCGTGGTTAATCCCGTGGTTAATCCCGTGGTTAATCCCGTGGTTAATCCCATGGTTAATCCTGCTCTCCCGTGGTTAATCCGTGGTTATCCCGTGGTTAATCCGTGGTAATCCCACTCTCCCGTGGTTAATCCCGTGGTTTAATCCGCTTCCTGTGGTATCCCATGGTTATCCGTGGTTAATCCACTCTCCCATGGTTAATCCGCTTCTCCCCCCGCAGACAAGAGGGAGGAACACGCCGTGCCAAGAAGGGCCGCGGGCACGTGCAGCCCATCCGCTGCACCAACTGCGCCCGCTGCGTGCCCAAGGACAAGGCCATCAAGAAATTCGTCATCAGGAACATCGTGGAGGCTGCAGCTGTCAGGGACATCTCCGAGGCCAGGTTTCGATGTGAGTGTGGTCAAACCTGCTCAGCCCTGGAAAGGCTCTTTTGGCATTGAAAATTATCCCTTTGTCACCCAATATTGCAGTTGTCACTCAAAAAATTGTTCTTGTGCCCAAAATAGCCATTGCCCACCAAATAGTTCCTCTGTCACCCAAAATGCAGCTCTGAAGAGTTCTTTGCACTGGAATGTCCTTTGTCACCTCAAATATTGCAGTCTGCTCACCTCAAAAAAATTGTTCTTGTGCCCCCAAAATAGCCCCATTGTCACCCAAAATAGTGCCTTTGTCACCCCAAAATCGTCCCTTTGTCACCCCAAATATTGCAGTCTGCTCACCCCAAAAAATTGTTCTTGTGCCCCCAAAATAGCTCCATTGTCACCCAAAATAGTGCTTTGTCACCCAATCGTCCCTTTGGCACCCAATATCCACCTGCTCACCCAAAATTAGTTCTGTGCCCTGAATAACCCATTTTCTCCTAGATTTTCTCTGTCACCCCAAAAATCAAACCCTGCTCAGCCCTGGAAAGAGTCCTTTTGGCACTTGGAAATTGTCCCTTTGTCACCCCAAATATTGCAGTCTGCTCACCCCAAAAAATTGTTCTTGTGCCCCCAAAATAGCTCCATTGTCACCCCAAAAATCGTCCCTTTGTCACCCCAAATATCCCACCCTGCTCACCCCAAAAATTAGTCTCTGTGCCCCTAAAATAACCCCATTTTCTCCCTAAAATTGCTCCTCTGTCACCCCAAATCAAACCCTGGTTGGCCCTGAAAAGAGTCCTTTTGTCACTTGGAAATTGTCCCTTTGTCACCCAAATATTGCAGTCTGCTCACCCCAAAAAATTGTTCTTGTGCCCCCAAAATAGCCCCATTGTCACCCCTAAAATTGGGACCCTTTGACCCCCCCAAAAGGTCCAACCCTGCTCCCTCTGTCACCCCAAACAGCCCCACTGTCCCCCAAAATTGTCCTCCTTGCCCACCCCTGCATCACTGCCTTGGGGCTGCTTCTGGGTGTGTTTTTTGGGGTTTTTGGGGTCCCTGGATCTCATTTTTGGGGTTTTGGGGTCCCTGGATCTCATTTTTGGGGTCCCTGGGTTTGGTTTTTGGGGTCCCTGACCCCCTTTTTGCCCCCTCCCCAGCCTACGTGCTGCCCAAGCTCTATGTGAAGCTGCATTACTGCCCTGAGGGTTGTTCTGGGTGTGTTTTTGGGGTTTTTGGGTTCCCTGGGTTTGTTTTTTGGGGTTTTTGGGGTCCCTGAGTTTGTTTTTTGGGGTCCCTGACCCCCTTTTTTGCCCCCTCCCCAGCCTACGTGCTGCCCAAGCTCTATGTGAAGCTGCATTACTGCGTCAGCTGCGCCATCCACAGCAAGGTGGTTCGGAACCGCTCGCGGGAGGCCCGCAAGGACCGCACGCCCCCGCCCCGCTTCCGCCCCGCCGTGAGTCTGGGGGGGGTCCCCGAGGGGTTTCTGGGGTCCCTGAGGGGTTTGGGGGGGTCCCTGAGGGGTTTGGGGGGGTCCCTGGGGGGTTTTGGGGGTCCATGAAGGGTTTGGGGGTCCCAGGGGTGTTTAGGAGGTGTTTGAGGCGGTTCCTGAAGGGTTTTGGGGGTCCCTGAAGCGGTTGGGGGGTCCTGAGGGGTTTGGGGGGGTCCTTGAGGGGTTTTTGGGGGGGGTCCCTGAGGGGGTTGGTTGGGGGGTCCCTGGGGTGTTTTGGGGGGTCCCAGGGGGGTTTAGGGGGGGTTTTGGGGGGCGGGTTTCCTGAAGGGTTTTGGGGGTCCCTGAAGGGTTGGCGGTCGGGGTGGGGGTCCTGAGGGTTTGGGGGGTCCTTGAGGGGTTTGGGGGGTCCTGAGGGGTTTGGGGGGTCCCCAAGGGGTCTCAGGGCTGTTTGAGGGTTCCTGGAGGGGTCTGGGGGGTTCCAGACCGCACCCCCCTCACCCCACTTCTGCCCCGCTGTGAGTCTGGGGGCGTCCCCGAGGGGTTTGGGGGGTCCCTGGGGTGTTTTGGGGGGTCCATGAAGGGTTTGGGGGTTCCCAGGGGTGTTTAGGAGGGGTTTGGGGGCGGTTCCTGAAGGGTTTTGGGGGTCCTTGAGGGGTTTGGGGGATCCTCGAGGGGTTTGGGGGGTCCCCAATGGGTCTGGGGGTCCCAGGGGTGTTTAGGGGGGAGGGTCCTGAAGAGTTTTGGGGGTCCCAGGGGTGTTTAGAAGGGTCCTGGAGGGGTCTGGGGGTTTCTGGACTACAGCCCCCCAGTCCACTTCTACTCTAGAGGGGTCTGGGAGGGTCCCAGGGCTTTCTGGGGGGGTCCCTGAGGAGTTTTGGGGGTCCCAAGGGTGTTTAGAAGAGATCTTGGGGGGTCCCAGGGGTGTTTGGGAGGGGTCTGGGGGTGTCCTGGGGGGGGGTCTGGGGGTCCTTGGGGAGAAGTGGGGGGGTCACAGGGGGATCAGAGGGGTCCTGGAAGGGTCTGGGGGTACCTGGAGGGGCACCAGACGGTTTTGGGGGGTCCCAGGGGGTCCTGGAAGGGTTTGGGGGGGGTCCCACACGGTTTTGGGGGGGGTCCCAGGTCTCTGTGCCCCCCTAACTTTGGGTTCTCTCTGCAGGGAGCAGCCCCCCGGCCCCCCCCCAAGCCCATGTGAGGAGACCCCGGCCCCGCGCGGGACCCCCAGGGCAGAGACCCCCAGAGTCAATAAAGGATCTGCCCCGAGCCGGCTCCGTCCTTTGGGGGGTCCTGGGGGGATTTGGGGGGTCCTGGGGGGGATTTGGGGGGTCCTGAGGGGGTCTCAGCCCCCTGGTTATGGGGGGGAACTGGGGTCACCCCAAATCTTGAGGAGGGGGCAGCTCCAAATGTGGCTCCGTGGTTTTTTGGGGGATTAAATTTGGGGGGAAATTGGGGGGTCCTGAGGGGGTCTCAGCCCCCTCATTCCAGGGGGGACCCCTCACCCCAAATCCAGGAGCTGCCCCGACCTGGGGGAGGGGTCGTGATGGGGTCAGACCCTCCCCATTTTGGGGGTGTTTGGGGTCAGACCCTCCCCATTTTGGGGGTGTTTGGGGTCAGGCCCCCCCGTTTTGGGGGTGTTTGGGGTCAGGCCCCCCCGTTTTGGGGGTGTTTCGGGGGGGTCTCCGTTGGTCCCGACCCCTCCCCGTGTTTTGGGGGGGCTTCGATGGTTCAAAACCCCCTCGGTTCTTTTTTTGGGGAGGGGTCTCCGTGGGGCCGGGGGTGTGAATGGGACTGGGGGGGCACCGGGAACCGGGCTGGGGGCTCGGGGGGCGAATTTCGGAACGGGAACGGGGCTGGGGGGCACCGGGAACCGGAGCGGGGGTTCCGGGGAGCGAATTTTGGGACCGGGACCGGGGGGCAGCAGAACCGGGAGCTGGGGGACACCGGGGAACCGGAGCGGGGATTCGGAGGGGCGGGCTTTGCTCCAGGACCGGGACCGAGGGTTGTGAACGGGACTGGGGAGGCACCGGGAGATCGGACCGGGGGCTTGGGGGGGCGAGCTTTGCTCCGGGACCGGGACCGGGGGGCGGCAGAACCGGGGATGTGAACGGGTCTGGGCGACACCGGGGAACCGGAGTGGGCCGGGGGCTCGGAGGGGCGAACCTTGCTCCAGGACCGGGACCGAGGGGTGTGAACGGGACTGGGGAGGCACCGGGAGATCGGACCGGGAGCTGGGGGGGCGAACTTTGCTCCAGGACCGGGACCGGGGGGCGGCAGAACCGGGGCGTGTGAACGGGTCTGGGGGACACCGGGAGACCGGAGCGGGCCTTGGAGGTGGCTCGGGGGCCGAACTTTGCACCGGGACTGAGGGGACACCGGGGGAACCGGGCCGGGTGCTCGAAGGGGCGAATTCGCTCCAGGACCGGGACCGAGGGTTGTGAACGGGGCTAGGGGGGCACCGGACCGGGATCTCGGGGGGACCCGGCCCGGGCCGGGGGCGCGCTCGGGGCCGGTCCCGGCGGGGGCGGACGGTGGCGGTGCCGGTGCCCCGGGCGGGTCCCGGGGCGGGGCGGGGAGGGAAGCGCGGTGTCCCCGTTCCCCCTCCCCGTTCCCGGGGCTGCCCCGCCCGGCCCGGCCCCGCCCGGCCCGGCCCCGCGCCAGGTGCATTCCCGGGCACGCTCCGCCGCTACCGGGGCGCCGCGATGGAGCCGCACCGGCACCGGGAGCGGCCCCGGGCGCTGCTGCTGCTGCTGCCGCTGCTGCTCCCCGCGCCCGGCTCGGCGCAGGCAGGTGAGCACCGGCACCGGCGGGAGCGGGGGAACCGGGGCTGCGTTCGGCAAAGGGGAACCGGGAAACACCGGAGCGCTCGGGGGTCGCGGCGGTGCTGCTGTGCCGGTTCCGCCGGTACCGGACCCGATCCGATCCAATCCCGGCAATTCCCCCGGGCGCTTCCTCTGCGGGGGCGTCCCGGGAGCTCCCGGTGCTGTCCCGGGGAGACCGCTCGGCTCCGGGGCACCGGGACCGGCACTGAAACCGCTCCGGGACCGCGGCTCCGGCGGGGCTGGGGATCGGTGGCCGCTCCCGGGCTCCGTCCCGAGCTCGGTGGCTCCTCTTGGGCTCCTTCCCGGGGCTCGGTGCCCCCTCCTGTGCTCGGTTCCGTTCTCGGTTCGCGTTCTCGGGGTTCGGCCCCGCTCTCGGTGCCCCGTCCCGGTCTCGGTCCCGCTCTCGGTGCCCCGTTCCGTGCTCGGTCCCGTTCTCAGTTCCCGTTCTCCGGGTTCGGCCCCGCTCTCGCTGCCCCTCCCGGTCCCGCACCTGCGGCCCCGCAGCTGCCCGGGGTTATTTTCGGCTGCGGGTCCGGGCCCGGCGATGCCTTTGGGGGACCCCCGAGGGGAACGGGGGGGGGATCCTTCACGGGGGGACCCCCGGAGGGACCCCCGGCCCTGCCCGCCCCGGAACCCCGGAACCCCCGGAACCCCGGAAGGGCCGCGGCCGCCCGGGAGTTGTTTTTCAATTCCCAAAGGAAAAACAGCGAGCGCTGGACGCGCAGGTGGGGCCGGCGCCGCCCCGAAACCCCGGGGGTGCCCGGTGGTACCCGGGGGGTACCCGGGGGTGCCCGGGGGTGGGGGGCACACCGGGGGGACCCCTCGCTGTGCCCCCCGCTCCATGTGCCACCGACGACGCCTCCGGTGCCACCCACGGGATTTGGGTGCAACCGGGAGAGAGGGAACAGCGCGGGGTGCGGGGACACCTCGGGGGGCTCGGGGACACCTCGGGGGGCTCGGGGACATCTCGGGGGGCTCGGGGACACCTCGGGGACACCCCGGGGAGCGGCCCCAGCCCCGCTCCCCCCAAATCCCGGTCTCTGAGAGCCCCCTTTGTTCGGGGCCGCACACACAGCCCGCTTTGTGCCGAGGGCAGGAGGTCGCAGCGAGCCCCTCCCGGTGCCCCCCCGGTGCCCCCCGGTGCTATTCCGGGCCGCCGTGGCACGCGGTTGATAGCGGGGACGTGCCGGAGCTGCCGGCGCTGATAACGCCCGCTCCCGCCGCCGCCGCGGCGCCCGGGATGGGGAGGGGGCTCCAGCATCGCCCCCCACCCCCGCGGGCAGGTGCACCCGGGGGTCGCGAACCCCCCAGTCCCAATCCCAACCCCGCCGTGGGACCCCGGTAATGATCCACCGGCGCCTTCGGGGGTCCCGGGATGGTGCCCCCCCCCCAACCCAACCCTCTGGGGACCCCCCCGGTGTCTCCCGGGGGTCGCAGCGCCCCCGTCCCGGGCCCCCCGTGCCCATCCCCGGTCCGGCGGGGGCCGGGGGCCGCTGCCATCGCAGCTGGGACCTTTTTTTAGCCCTTTCCGTGCTCAAATAGCGCGGCCGGGGCGGGGGGGGCCCTTCCCGAGCGTGGCCCGAGCTCCGCGGCCGCCCCCGGAGGGTCCCGGGCCGGACAAAGCCGCCTTTGAGCGCCGGGGCCTGAGTCACGTCTGGCGGGACCCGCAGCCCTCGGTGCCCCCGGGGGTCCCGGTTTGGGGGGCTCGGGTCCCCCCCCCTCGGTGCCGCCCGCCACAATCGCGGCTTTGTGCGGTGCCACAAAGGGGGATCTGTGCGCCCCCGGGAACGGGGGGGACAACGAGGGGACATCGAGGGGACCCCGGGAACGGGGGGGACACTGAGGGGACATCGAGGGACCGAACGGGGACAACGGGGGGACATCGAGGGGACCCCGGAACGGGGGGGACACTGAGGGGACCTCGGGAACGAGGGAGAGACGGAGGGGACCCCGGAACGGGGGAGACAACGAGGGGACACCGAGCCCCCGGGAATTGGGGGGACACTGAGGGGACATTGAAGGGACCCTGGGAATTGGGGGATACTGAGGGGACACCCAGGGGACCCCGGAACGGGGGGGACAACGAGGGGACCTCGGAACGGGGGAGACACCGAGGGGACACCGAGGGGACCCCGCACCCCTGGGAATTAGGGGGACACCGAGGGGACCCTGCACCCCCGAGAACGGGGGGACACCGAGGGGACCTCGGGAACGGGGGGGACACCGAGCCCACCCCGCCCCCCCGGGAATTGGGGGGACACCGAGGGGACACCGAGCCCCTGCGGAGCCGGGGGGACACCGAGGGGCCCGGGGGGAGCCGGGGCGGCCGCGGGCCCGGGCGGCGGCGGTGGCGGGGCCGAAGTCCGGGCGGGCGTGGCGGGGCGGGGGGGCCCAGCCCGGGGCGCCCGCCTTGCGCAAGGCTCGCCCGGCCGGTTCGGGCAGCCGGGAACGGCGAGGGAGCGGCGGGGGAGGAACCGGGGCGGGGACGGCGCGGGGGGACAGGGGTGGGGACAGGGGTGGGGGGCAAGGACGGCGGAGGAGGGGACAGGGACACCGTGAGGGGACAGGGACAGCATGAGGGGACAGGGACACCGTGAGGGGACAGGGGCACCATGAGGGGACAGGGACACCGTGAGGGGACAGGGACACCATGGAGGGGACAGGGGCACCGTGAGGGGACAGGGACACCGTGAGGGGACAGGGACACCATGGAGGGGACAGGGACACCATGAGGGGACACCGTGAGGGGACAGGGCCACCGTGAGGGGACAGGGACACCGTGAGGGGACAGGGGTACCAACCATGAGGGGACAGGGACACCATGAGGGGACAGGGCCACCATGAGGGGACAGGGGCACCATGGAGGGGACAGGGACACCGTGAGGGGACAGGGACACCGTGAGGGGACATCATGGAAAGGACAGGGACCCCATGGGGACATTGCCATAGCCAGGAGGCCATGGAGGGCACAGGGCCACCATGGAGGGGACAGGGGCACCATGAGGGGACAGGGCCACCATGGAGGCCCTGGTGACACGGCGGGTGCCCTGGTGGCCCCGTGGTGGCCCCGGTGAGACTGTGGTGGCCCTGTGGTGGCCCAGTGACCCTGTGGGTGCTGTGGTGGCCCCATGGTGGCCCCGGTGACACTGTGGGTGCCCTGGTGACACCATGGTGGCCCGGTGGCACCAGTGACACTGTGGGTGCCCTAGTGATGTGGTGGCCCCATGGTGGCCCTGTGGTGGCCCGGTGACACGGCAGGTGCCCGGTGACACAGTGGGTGCCCTGGTGGCCCCGTGGTGGCCCCGGTGACCCCGTGGGTACCCTAGTGATGTGGTGGCCCTGGTGACACTGTGGTGGCCCCGTGGTGGCCCCGGTGACACAGTGGGTGCCCTGGTGACACCATGGTGGCCCCGGTGACACTGTGGTGGCCCCGGTGACACTGTGGGTGCCCCGGTGTCACGGCGGGTGCCCTGGTGACACCGTGGTGGCCCCGGTGACACGGTGGTGCCCGCAGTGTGCGCGGGGACGCTGAACGGGCTGAGCGTGACCGGCGATGCCCAGCACCAGTACCAGACCCTGCACAAGATGTACAACAACTGCGAGATCGTCATGGGCAACCTGGAGATCGTCCTCATCGACCACACTCAGGACCTCTCCTTCCTCCAGGTGACCCCGGGGACACCGAGGGGACACTGAGGGGACACTGAGGGGGACATGGACAGCTCCAGGGGGACAGGGACATCATGGGGGACATTGCTGCTGTCACCCGGGGGAGGACATGGCCAGTTTGGGGACAGTGGACATCAAGGGGGACCACGGTCATCAAAAGGAGGACACGGCCAGTTTGGAGATCACATGTCCACCATGTGGCCATCAAGGGGAGGGTGTGACCATTGAGGCAGTGACATGTCCACCATGGGGACCACAGCCAAGGCCACCAGGTGTAGGACATGGCCAGTTTGGAGGTGACATGTCCATCATGGGGACCGTGGCCATCAAGGGGAGGACTTGACCAGTTGGCATGTCGCATGTCCACCATGGAGACTGTGGCCACCATGTGTAGGACATGTCCAGTTTGAAGGTGACACAGCCACCATGGGGACACTGGCCATCAAAAGGAGGATGTGACAAGTTTGGAGGTTCAGAGCCACCATGGCGACCAAGGTCACCAAGGGGAGGACATGGCTATCAAGGGGGACCATGACCATCAAAAGAAGGATGTGACCAGTTTGGAGGTCATATTTCCACCATGGGGACCGTGGCCATGAAGGGGAGGACATGGCCATTGAGGGGGTGACATGTCCACCACGGGCATTGTGGCCACCAAGGGGAGGACATGGCCAGTTTAGAGGTGGCATGTCCACCATGTGGCCATCAAGGAGGACAGTGGCCACCAAGGGGAGGACATGGCCAGTTTAGAGGTTGCATGTCCACCATGTGGCCATCAAGGAGGACAGTGGCCACCAAGGGGAGGACATGGCCAGTTTAGAGGTCGCACGTCCACCATGTGGCCATCAAGGAGGACAGTGGCCACCAAGGGGAGGACATGGCTTTCAAGAGGGACCATGACCATCAAAAGGAGGATGTGACCAGTTTGGAGGTCTTATTTCCACCATGGGGACAGTGGCCACCAAGGGGAGGACATGGCCAGTTTAGAGGTCGCACGTCCACCATGTGGCCATCAAGGAGGACAGTGGCCACCAAGGGGAGGACATGGCCGCTTTGGTGGTTCACCGCCCCCACGGCGTGTCACCAAGGCCACCGGTGACCCCTGTCCCCCGCAGACCATCCGGGAGGTGACCGGCTACATCCTGATCGCCATGAACGTGTTCGCGGCGCTGCCGCTGCAGAACCTGCGCGTGATCCGCGGCACGCAGTTCTACGAGGACAAGTTCGCCCTCTTCGTGCTGCTCAACTACAACCCCAACACCACGCACGCCCTGCGCCAGCTCGGCCTCAACCAGCTCACGGGTGCGACACCAGGAGGGGACAACGCGGCGTGGGGACATCGTGGTGGGATGGGGACATTGTGGGGTTGGGGACATTGTCCCCATGGTGGGTTGGGGACATTGTGGGGGTTGGGGACATTGTGGGGGAACTGGGGACATCATGGAGGGTTGGAGAAACCATGGTGGGTTGGGGACATCATGGAGGGTTGGGGACATCACGGAGGGTTGGAGAAATCATGGAGGGTTGGGGACATGTGGGGTTGGGGACACCGTGGGGTTGGGGACATTGTGGGGTTGGGGACATTGTGGGGTTGGGGACATCGTGGTGAGATGGGGACATTGTGGGGTTGGGGACATTGTGGGGTTGGGGACATCATGGAGGGTTGGAGAAACCATGGTGGGTTGGGGACATCGTGGTGGGTTGGGGACATCATGGAGGGTTGGGGACATCACGGAGGGTTGGAGAAACCATGGTGGGTTGGGGACATTGTGGGGTTGGGGACATTGTGGGGGTTGGGGACATTGTGGGGGAACTGGGGACATTGTGGGGTTGGGGACATTGTGGGGGTTGGGGACATTGTGGGGGAACTGGGGACATTGTGGGGTTGGGGACATTGTGGGGGTTGGGGACATTGTGGGGTTGGGGACATTGTGGGGTTGGGGACATCATGGTGGGATGGGGACATTGTGGGGTTGGGGACATTGTGGGGGAACTGGGGACACTGTGGGGTTGGGGACATCATGGAGGGTTGGGGACATCACGGAGGGTTGGAGAAACCATGGTGGGTTGGGGACATTGTGGGGTTGGGGACATTGTGGGGGAACTGGGGACATTGTGGGGTTGGGGACATCGTGGGGTTGGGGACATCGTGGAGGGTTAGGGACATTGTGGTGGGATGGGGACATTGTGGGGTTGGGGACATTGTGGGGGAACTGGGGACATTGTGGGGTTGTGGACATCGTGGGGTTGGGGACATCGTGGAGGGTTGGGGACACTGTGGGGTTGGGGACATCATGGAGGGTTGGAGAAACCATGGTGGGTTGGGGACATTGTGGGGTTGGGGACATTGTGGGGGAACTGGAGACATCGTGGGGTTGTGGACATTGTGGGGTTGGGGACACCATGGTGGGTTGGTGACATCATGGAGGGTTTGGGGACACCATGGTGGGTGGGGACACTCTGGGATTGGGGACACTGCCACCCCTCTGTGCCCTCCAAGATCTCCATCCCATGGCAGTGCCACCCCCGTGTCTCCTGTGCTGTCCCTTGGAGCAGGGACAGTTCCCATGGTCCCTGTGCTGCCAAGTGGGTTTGGGGGTGTCTGTCCCCTTTGTCACCCCCCTGTCACCCCTTTGTCACCCCGTGTCCCCAGAGATCCTGGCGGGGGGGGTGTACATCGAGAAGAACGCGCAGCTGTGCCACGTGGACACGGTGGAGTGGAGGGACATCATGAGGGACACTCGGCTGGAGCCGCTCGTGAGGGACAACGGCCGCGCCTGTGCGTGCGGGGACAGGGGGACAAAGGGGACACCTGGGGGGCTGTGGGGTCACCCTGGGCTTGGGGTCACTCCCGGGATGGGGTGGCTTTGGAGTCATCCCTGGGGTTGTGGTCATTTTGGGGTCGCCTCTGAGTTTGTGGTCACTTTGGGGTCACTCCTGGGGTCAGGGTGGCTTCAGGGTCATCCCTGGCTTTGGGGTCACTTTGGGGTGGCTTTGGGGTCACCCCTGGGGTTGAGGGGACTGTAGGGTGACCCCTGGGTTTGGAGTGACTTTGGGGTGGCTTTGGGGTCACTCCTGGGTTTTGGGTCTCCCTGGGTTTGAGGTCCCTTTGGGGTCAGCCCTGAGTTTAGGGTCACTTTGGGGGTGACCCCTGGGATTGGGGTGACCCCTGGCTTTGGAGTCCCTTTGGAGTCCCTTTGGGGTCACCGTTTGCTTTGCCATCACCCTGTTTCTGGGTCCCTGTGGTGTCACTTTGGTGTCTCTTTGGGGTGCCTTTGGTGTCCCCCTGTATTTGGGGTCCCTGTGGGGTCTCCCTGTATTTGGGGTCCCCTGTCATGACCCCATTGCTGGCTCTGTCCCCCAGGTCCCCCGTGCCACGAGAGCTGCGGCGGCCACTGCTGGGGGCCGGGCCCTGACG
The DNA here is from genome assembly GCF_028769735.1 of Zonotrichia leucophrys gambelii. Lineage (NCBI taxonomy): Eukaryota > Metazoa > Chordata > Aves > Passeriformes > Passerellidae > Zonotrichia > Zonotrichia leucophrys. The sequence goes on along the minus strand of NC_088198.1, from coordinate 2,412,029 downwards.
ACTGCCAGAAACGTGAGAACCGGGGGGTACCGGGGGGATGGGGGGATGTGGGGATGGACCGGACCCCCCGGTGACCCCCGGTGACCCCCCGGTGACCCCCGGTGTCCCCGCAGTGACCAAGACCATCTGCGCCCCGCAGTGCAACGGGCGCTGCTTCGGCCGCGCGCCCAACGAGTGCTGCCACGAGGAGTGCGCGGGCGGCTGCACCGGGCCCCTGCGGACAGACTGCTTCGTACGTCCGTCTGTCTGTCCATGTGTCTGTGTGTCTGTGTGTGTGTCTGTCTTGTGTGTCTGTCTGTGTGTCTGTCTGTGCGTGTGTGCGCCGGGCCCCTGCGGACAGACTGCTTCGTACGTCCGTCTGTCTGTCTGTGTGTGTCTGTGTGTGTGTCTGTCTGTCTGTGTGTGTGTGCACCGGGCCCCTGCGGACAGACTGCTTCGTACGTCCGTCTGTCTGTCTGTCTGTCTGTCTGTGTGTGTCTGTCTGTGTGTGTGTGCGCCGGGCCCCTGTGGACAGACTGTTCGTCGTCGTCTGTCTGTCCCGTCTGTGTCTGTGTGTCTGTTGTTGTCTGTGTGTGTGTGCCGGCCCCTGGACAGACTGCTTCGTACGTCCGTCTGTCTGTCCATCTGTCTGTGTGTCTGTGTGTCTGTCTGTGCATGTGTGCGCCGGGCCCCTGTGGACAGACTGCTTCGTACGTCCGTCTGTCTTGTCTGTCTGTCTGTCTGTCTGTGTGTGTGTGCGTCCGAACCATCTGTCGACAGACCATCTCGATCACATCCGTCATCTCTTTCGTCTGTCTCTCCACCTCCTCCATCCACCATCCTTGTGTCCGTCCAACCATCCATCTATCCGTCCATCCATCTATCCGTCCATCCATCCATCCATCCATCCTCCATGCCATCCCTGCCATCTCCCATCCATCCATCCGTCTGTCCCGTCCATTCCATCCGTCCGTCTGTGCCCTACCGTCCGTCCATTCCATCCTGTCCGTCGTCCGTCCAGGCCTGTCGCCACTCATACCACGTGTCCCTTCTTGTCCATCCCCTGTCCACTCCATTCCATCCCCCGTCCATGCTGTCCCCATTCCCCTGTCCGTGCTGTGCCCATACCCATCCGTCCATCCATCATCGTGCCGTCTGTCCGTCCGCAGGCCTGCCGCCACTTCAACGACAGCAGCTCGTGCGTCCCTCTATGTCCATCCCCGTGTCCAACTCCGTGTCCATCCCCACGTCCATGGCTGTGCCCACCCCCTGTCCGTCTGTCCGTCCCATATCCATCTGTCCATCCATCAATCCCGTGTCCGTCTGTCCGTCCGCAGGCCTGCCGCCACTTCAACGACAGCGGCTCGTGCGTCCCACTGTGCCCATCCCTGTGTGTCCATCCCCGTGTCCATCCTGTGTCCATCTGTCCATCCTGTGTCCATCCCATGTCCATCCTTTTCCATCTCATGTCCGTCTGTCCGTCCGCAGGCCTGCCGCACTTCAATGACAGCGGCTCATGGTCCCCTATGTCCACCCGGTGTCCATCCCTGTGTCCATCCTCTATCCATCTGTCCATCCTGTGTCCATCCCATGTCCATCCCATGTCCATCTGTCCGTCTGTCCGTCCGCAGGCCTGCCGCCACTTCAACGACAGCGGCTCGTGCGTCCCGCTGTGCCCATCCCTGTGTGTCCATCCCCGTGTCCATCCTGTGTCCATCCCATGTCCATCCTGTGTCCATCCCATGTCCATCCATCAATCCCGTGTCCGTCTGTCCGTCCGCAGGCCTGCCGCCACTTCAACGACAGCGGCTCGTGCGTCCCCTGTGTCCACCCGTGTCCATCCCCGTGTCCATCCATCATCTGTCATCGTCCATCCCATGTCCATCCATCAATCCCGTGTCCGTCTGTCCGTCCGCAGGCCTGCCGCCACTTCAACGACAGCGGCTCGTGCGTCCCGCTGTGCCCGCAGCCCCTGATCTACAACAAGCTCACCTTCCAGCTGGAGCCCAACCCCGACACCAAGTACCAGTACGGGGGGGTCTGCGTGCGCCAGTGCCCCCGTGAGTGCGCCCGGGGGGCTCCGGGGGGGTCACCCAGCTCTGGGGGGTCTTGGAATTAAATCCCAGTACGGGAATATGGGATTGGGCTCGTCTTGCCCTTGCTGCTTGACCAACGGCAGCAGCTGTGGTGGTTTCACCTCAGGGGTCTCTTCCCTGGTTGATCCATGCCCAGGATGGAGCTGCCCCACGTTGGGCGCCAAAAGATTGGAATTAAATACCAATATATTGGAATTAAATACCAATATAGCCAGATGGGACGTGCCTGGGATCCTCTGGCTCTTGCTGCTTGACCAAGGGTGGCAGCTGTGGTGGTTTCACTTCCCTGACTGATCCATCCCCAGGATGGAGCTGCCCCACGTTGGGCGCCAAAATATTGGAATTAAATACCAATATATTGGAATTAAATCCCAATATAGCCGGATGGAACGTGCCTGGCTTTGTCCAGCCCTTGCTGCTTGACCAAAGGTGGCAGCTGTGGTGGTTTCACCCCAGACACACCTTTGGCTGGCTGGATATTGCAGCTGGGCACTTGGGGCAAATCCAGGCTTGCAGGAGCTCAGGTTTACCTTGGTGGAGAAGCTTTAAGGCCATGGTGAAGGAAAGGAGTCGGTTCTGATGGAGGGTTTGGATCCAGAGCTTTGTTCTGGCCCACTCTGAATGCAGCAATAGCTCCAACAGAACTCCCTGACCCTGTGGTTGCTGTTCCTTTAACCCCAGGGAGAGGGGCAGGGAAGGGGTAGGGAGCCACCAACCGGGTACAGGAGGGGACAAATGACACCTGGATGGCCCAAGGTCCTCCCCAGGGCTGAGAGGCCTCTTTTGAACATCACCAATCACTCCGTGCCCTTTCTGGAATGCCAAAATTGACAGCCAGCACTCAGCAAGGGGAAGGGAGAGGAGGAGATGGGTTATTGGCACGCCTGGGAGAAGAACGGGGATGCTGAGACAGGATTTTACGCCACACCGGCTCTGGGGGGGCTCCAGGTGACCCCCGGGGTGTCGCTGTCCCCCTGCCCAGATAATTTCGTGGTGGATCAGAGCTCGTGCGTGCGCGCCTGCCCCAACGACAAGATGGAGGTGGAGAAGAACGGGCTGAAGATCTGCGAGCCCTGCGCGGGGCTGTGCCCCAAGGGTAGGAAATGGGGGGGTTCTAGGGGAGGGGTCTGGGGTCTCTGAGACCCCCCCCTGACCCCTGCCCACCCCTCACAGCCTGCGAGGGCACCGGCGCTGGCAGCAAATACCAAACCGTGGACTCGAGCAACATCGACACCTTCATCAACTGCACCAAGATCCTGGGCAACCTCGACTTCCTCATCACGGGCCTGGAGGGGTGAGCGATGGAATTTGGGATTTGGGGGGTTCAGGGGGGGGGTTTAGGGGGTGCAGCCCCCCTGCCCCAGCCCCGCTGACCCCTCCTCTGGCCCCACAGGGACCCCTGGCGCAACATCTCAGCGCTGGACCCCGAGAAGCTGAACGTGTTCCGGACAGTGCGGGAGATCACGGGTGAGGAGGGGGTCTGGGGGCGCTGGGACCCCCCTGGACCCCCCAGAACCCCCCTGAGCCCGGGGTGTGCCCGCAGGGTACCTGAACATCCAGTCGTGGCCCAAGCACATGCACAACTTCAGCGTCTTCTCGAACCTCGAGACCATCGGGGGACGGAGCCTGTACAAGTGAGGAGCCCCTGCCGCGTGTCCTGTGCTCCTCCGGGCATCCCTGATCCATGAATTCCCCATTTTCCCTAATTCCTGCATCCCTGATCCCTGAATTCCCCATTTTGCCTAATTCCTGCATCCCTGATCCCTGAATTCCCTAATTCCTGCATTCCCGATCCTGGAATTCCCCATTTTCCCTAATTCCTGCATCCCTGATCCACGAATTCCCCATTTTGCCTAATTCCTGCATCCCTGATCCACGAATTCCCCATTTTCCCTAATTCCTGCATCCCTGATCCCAGAATTCCCCATTTTCCCTAATTCCTGCATCCCTGATCCCTGTTTTCCCTAATTCCTGCATTCCCGATCCCAGAATTCCCCATTTTCCCTAATTCCTGCATCCCTGATCCATGAATTCCCTAATTCCTGCATCCCTGATCCATGAATTCCCCATTTTCCCTAATTCCTGCATCCCTGATCCCTTCCTGCATTCCCGATCCTGGAATTCCCTGTTTTCCCTAATTCCTGCATCCCTGAATTCCCTAATTCCTGCATTCCCAATTCCTGAATTCCCCATTTCCCCAACCCTCGAATTCGCCGTTTTCCCTGATCCCTGAACCCCCCATTTCCCCAATCCCTGAATTCCCCTTTTCCCCCAATCCTCGAATTCCTAATCCCTGAATTCCCTGCTTTCCCAGTCCCTGAATTCCTGTTTTCCCTAATTCCCGCATTCCTAATCCCCGAATTCCCCATTTCCCCCTCCTCCTCCGAGCCTCCCCTGGCTCCCGGGGCATCCTCTCCCTCCCGGAGGATTTCCTCACTCCTGGAAGATTTCCCGGCTCTCAGAGCATCCTCCGGAGCATTCCGTGAATTTCGGAGCATCTCCCGGAGCCCCTCCCCACTTCCAGGAGCCCCCCGAATCCCCCTGATCCCCGGTTCATTCCCTGACTCCTGGAGCGTCTCCCGGACCCCTCCCCAGCTCCTGTAGCCCCCCCATATCCCCCCAAATCCCGATGTTGCTCCCCTCATCCCCGGTTCATTCCCCGACTCCTGGAGCATCTCCCGTAGCCCCTCCCGAACCCCCCAAATCCCGGTGTCCCTCCCCAGCCACGGTTCATCCCCCCAGTTCCCGGACCCCCCCCCAATTCCCGGACCCTCCCCATCTCCCATAGCCCCCAAATCCCGGTGTCCCTCCCCTCATCTCCGGTTCATTCCCCGACTCCCGGAGCATCTCCCGGAGCATCCCCTCACTCCCGGAGCCCCCTGAGTTCCCGGGGCACCCCCAGTTTCACGAGCACCTCCAGTTCCAGGACCCCCCCCAATTCCCGTAGCCCTCCCAGCCCCCCCAATCCCGGTGTCCCTCCCTCATCCCCGGTTCATTCCTCGACTCCCGGACCCCCCCATCTCCCGCAGCCCCCCAGTCCCGGTGTCCCTCCCTCAGCCGTGGTTCATCCCCCCAGTTCCCGGACCCCCACCCCAATTCCCGGACCCTCCCCATCTCCCGTAGCCCCCCAGTTCCGGTGTCCCTCCCTCAGCCGTGGTTCATCCCCCCAGTTCCCGGACCCCCACCCCAATTCCCGGACCCTCCCCATCTCCCGTAGCCCCCAGCCCCCCAATCCCGGTGTCCCTCCCTTCAGCCGCGGTTCATTCCCCGACTCCCGGACCCTCACCCCAATTCCCGGACCCCCCCCCCATCTCCCGTAGCCCCCCAATCCCGGTATCCCTCCCTCATCCCCGTTCATTCCCCGACTCCCGGCCCCCCCCATCTCCCGTAGCCCCCCCAGCCCCCCAATCCCGGTATCCCTCCCTCATCCCCGGTTCGTTCCCCGACTCCCGGACCCCCACCCCAATTCCCGGACCCCCCCATCTCCCGTAGCCCCCCCGCCCCCCCAATCCCGGTGTCCCTCCCTCATCCCCGGTTCATTCCCCGACTCCCGGACCCCCCCATCTCCCGTAGCCCCCCAGCCCCCCAATCCCGGTGTCTCTCCCCCCCAGCCGCGGTTTCTCGCTGCTGATCATGAAGAACGAGAACGTGACGTCGCTGGGGCTGCGCTCGCTGCGCGAGGTGAGCGCGGGCCGCGTGTACATCACGGAGAACCGGCGCCTCTGCTTCCTGCACACCGTGCACTGGGCCGCGCTCAGCCGCAGCCGCGCCGACCTCGACATCCGCAACAACCGGCCCCGCAGCAAGTGCCGTGCGTGGGCAGGGCTGGGGAGGGGGCGTGGGACCCCCGCGGGAACCCGAGGGGACCCCCAGAGCCGAAACTGAGACCCCTCGTCCATCCCATAGGGGAGGGAACACAGGGACCCCCAGATCCTGCACTGAACCCCAATGCCTTCTGCAGGGAGGGGGCGTGGGACCCCCGCGGGAACCCGAGGGGACCCCCAGACCCGAAACTGCGACCCCCGGTCCATCCCATAGAGGAGGGAACCCGAGGGGACCCCCAGACCCGAAATTGAGACCCCCGGTCTGTCCCATAGAGGAGGGAACATAGGGACCCCCCCCGGGACACCTCAGGGACACCCAGACCCCAAACTGAGACCCTCGTCCATCCCATAGGGGAGGGAACACAGGGACCCCCAGACCCCGAACTGAGACCCCCAGTCTGTCCTATAGAGGAGGGAACCCGAGGGGACCCCCAGACCCCGAAACTGAGACCCCCGGTCTGTCCCATAAGGGAGGGGACACCGGGACCCCCAGAACTGAACTGAACCCCCGCCTCTTCCATAGGGAGGGGGTGTGGGACCCCTTGGGTGCCCCCAGACCCCTCCAGGGGCCCCCAATCTGTCCCCCATGGATGCCCCCAGCCCCTCAGTGACCCCACAGCACCACTGTCCCCTGTCCCCCCTGGAGCCCCCCAGCCCCGCTGTCCCCATGGGTGCCCCCAGCCCCCTGTGCCTCTGGGTCCCCCTGGGTGCCCCCAGCCCCTCAGTGACCCCCCGGTGCCCCCAGCCCCGCTGTCCCCTGGGTGCCCCCAGCCCCTCCGTGACCCCCTGGGTGCCCCCAGCCCCTCAGTGACCCCCTCGAGCCCCCCAGCCCCGCTGTCCCCATGGGTGCCCCCAGCCCCGCTGTCCCCTGGGTCCCCCTGGGTGCCCCCAGCCCCTCAGTGACCCCCTGGAGCCCCCCAGCCCCGCTGTCCCCATGGGTGCCCCCAACCCCGCTGTCCCCATGGGTGCCCCCAGCCCCTGTCCCCCTGGGTGCCCCCAGCCCCTCAGTGACCCCAGCACCCCCGTCCCCCCTGGTGACTCCCAGCCCCGCTGTCCCCTGGGTGCCCCCAGCCCCTCAGTGACCCCCGGTGCCCCCAGCCCCGTTGTCCCCTGGGTGCCCCCTGTCCCTGTCCCCCTGTGTGACCCCCGGCCCTGTCCTGTCCCCCCAGAGCAAGAGGGCAAGGTGTGTGACCCGCTGTGCTCGGCCGAGGGCTGCTGGGGCCCCGGGCCCGGGCAGTGCCTGTCCTGCCGCTTCTACAGCAGGAGGGGCGTCTGCGTGCCCACCTGCCGCTTCACCGAGGGGTCAGCGGGCACCGGGGGCACGGGGGGCACGGGGGGCATGGAGGGTAAAGGGGGCACAGAGAACATGGGAGGTATGGAGGGCACAGGGGGCACAAGGAGCACAGGGGAACCTGGGGCATGGGGCATGGGGGGCACAGGGGGCATGGGGGACAAGGGGAGTATGGGGGGCATGAGGGGAATGGAGACAAGAGGGGCATGGGGGGCACTGAGGGCTTGGGGGGCATGGGGGGGCATGAGGAGCACATGGGGCACAGGGGGACGAGGGGGGCACGGGGACATGGGGGGACAAATGGGAAAAGAGGGGCACAGGGGGCACAGGGGACATGGCAGGCACGGGGGGTATGGGGGGCACAGGGGGTATGGGGGGCACAGAAGCCAAGGGGGGCATGAGGGGCAAAGGGGACAAGGGGGGACATGGGGGACAAAAGGGACAAGAGGGCACGGAGGGAACATGGGGGGCTCGGGGGGCACGGGGGGCATGGAAGGGCACGGCGGGATATGTGGGACAAAGGGGGTCCCAGGGTGGGCTGGGCACTGGTGCGGACCGGGGGGTGGCCCTGTCACCCCCGATATGTCCCTGTCACCCCAGGGTGACACGGTGACACCCCGCTGTGCCCTCAGGGACCCTCGGGAGTTCTCGCAGGGCGGCGAATGCACCGAGTGCCACCCGGAGTGCGAGCGCATCGACGGCGGCGGCGCCACCTGCAACGGCTCGGTACGGCCCGCCCGCGTCCCCCGCTGTCCCCGCCGTGTCCCCGCAGTGTCCCCACACTGTCACCACCCCCCCTGCAGGGCGCCGACACCTGCACGCGCTGCGCCCACTATCGCGACGGGCCGCACTGCGTGGAGCGATGTCCCGACGGGGTCCTGGGCGAGCGCGGCCCCATCTACAAATTCCCCGACGGGAGCCGCGAGTGCCGGCCCTGCCACGAGAACTGCACGCGGGGGTGGGTGCGGGGTCCGGGGGGGTCGGGGGGGTCGGGGAGAGAGGGACAGGGGGGGTTTGGGGGGGTCCGGGGAGGTTTGGGGGTCTGGAGCCCATTGGGGGAATGGGGGAGGTTCAGGGGGTGCCGTGAAAGGGAGGGTGGGGGGCTCAAAAGCTCTTTGGGAGGAGGGTGGGGGTCCCAAAACATCTTTGGGGAGCCTCTGTGGGGGCCCCGGGCAGGTTGGGGGGCTCAGGACCCCACTGGGACCCTGTGGAGGGCAGGGTGGGGGTCCCAAATCCTCTTTAGGAGGAGGGTGGGGAGCCCAAAATCACTTTGGGAGGAGGGTGGGGGTCTCAAAGCCACTTTGTGAGCAGGGTGAGGGTCCAGAGGCATCACTGGGAGCAGGGTGGGGGTCCTGGGGCATCATTTGGGGCAGGTTGGGGGTCCCAAAACCTCTTTGGGAGGAGGGTGGGGGTCCCAAAACCTCTTTGGGGAGTAGGTTGGGGGTCCTGGGGTTTTGCTGGGGGCAGGGTGGGGGTCCCAAGACCTTTTTGGGGATCCTCCTTGGGACCCCTTGGGCATCACTGGAGGCCTCAGGACCCCACTGGGACCCCGTGGAGGGCAGGGTGGGGGTCCCAAAACCTCTTTGGGGAGCAGGGTAGGGGTCCAGGGTTATCATTTGGGGCAGGATTTGGGGACTCAGGACCTCACTGGTGCCATTTTGGGGCCTGGGGTCTCTGCTGGGGGGTCTCCCATGGGTGACCCCCATCTCCCTCCCCACAGGTGTGTGGGGCCGCTGCTGCGGGACTGCCTGGGAGACCCCCTGCCCGTGTCCAGGTACAGAGGGGGGGTCGGGGGGTCCCAGGGGGCTGTGGGGACATCCCAGGGGGCTACAGGGACCCCAAGGGGCTGCGGGGACCCCAACATGTGCTTTTCCCCGTCCCCTGTTCCCGTTCCTTTCCCGTTCCCATCCCCGTTCCCGTTCCCTCTCCCTTTCCCTTTTTCCCTTTCCCTTTCCCTTTCCCTTTCCCTTTCCCTTTCCCTTTTCCCCTTCCCCTTCCCTCTCCCTTCCTCCTTTCCCTTTCCCTTCCCTTCCTTCCCCTTCCCTTCCCTTCCCTTCCCTTTCCCTTTCCCTTTCCCTTTCCCTTTCCCTTTCCCTTTCTTCCCTTTCCCTTTCCCTTTCCCTTTCCCTTTCCCTTCCCTTCCCTTCCCTTTCCCTTTCCCTTTCCCTTTCCCTTTCCCTTTCCCTTTCCCTTTCCCTTTCCCTTTCCCTTTCCCTTTCCTCCCTTTCCCTTTCCCTTTCCCTTTCCCTTTCCTTCCCCTTCTCTTCCCCTTTCCCTTTCCCTTCCCTTTCCCTTTCCCTTCCCCTTTCCCCTTTCCCTTTCCCTTCCCTTCCCTTTCCCTTCCCTTTCCCTTTCCCCTTTCCCTTTCCCTTCCCTTTCCCTTTCCCTTTCCCTTTCCCTTTCCCTTTCCCTTTCCCTTTCCCTTCCCCTTTCCCTTTCCCTTTCCCTTTCCCTTTCCCTTTCCCTTTCCCTTTCCCTTTCCCTTTCCCTTTCCCTTTCCCTTTCCCTTTCCCTTTCCTTTCCTTCCCTTCCCCTTCCCTTTCCCTTTCCCTTTCCCTTTCCCTTTCCCTTTCCCTTTCCCTTTCCCTTTCCCTTCCCCTTCCCCTTTCCCTTTCCCTTTCCCTTTCCCGTCTCCGTTCCCATCCCCGTCCCCACCTCCATTCCCTTTCCCGTTCCCGTCCCGGTTCCCTTCCCCATTTCCCAATCCCGGTTCCCGGTGCCGCAGGCGGGCCCCGACGCTGATCGCGGTCATGGTGGTCGGCGCCGTTTTCCTCTCGTGCTCGCTGGTGCTGCTGGCGCTGCTCTACTGGCGGGGCAAGAAGATCCAGAAGAAACGGGCGATGCGGCGCTACCTGGAGCGGGGCGAGGTCAGCGCCGGGGGCACCGGGACGGTACCGGGACGGTACCGGGAGCGGCGGGGAGGGGGCGGTGTCCCGGGTCCTGTGTCCCGCCGGGATAGAGGCGTGGCCGGTTCTTGCCAGCCCCAGCTCTTCTTCCATCCCAGTCGCTCTCCATCCTCATCCTGCTGAGCTTCTGTTCCTGTCCCTGTCCCCATTTCTCTCCCCATCCCCATCTTGTCCCCATCCCCGTACCTGTCCCCATTTCTGTCCTCATCCCTGTCCCAATCCCCATCCCCATCCCCATCCCCATCCCCGTCCCCATCTTGTCCCCATCCCTGTCCCTGTTCCTGTCCCCATCCCCGTACCTGTCCCCATTTTCTGTCCTCATTCCTGTCCCCATCCCAATCCCCATCCCCATCTTGTCCCCATCCCTGTCCCTGTTCCTACGCCATTTCCCATCCTGTCCCCCTTCCCACACCATGTCCCTGTCTGTCCCCATCCCCGTTGTCATGCCGTGTCCCCATCCCTGTTCCCACACCATGTCCCTGTCCCCGTCCCCATTCCCACACCATGTCCCCATCCCCATCCCTGTCCCTGTCCCCATGCCATGTCCCTGTCCCTGTCCCCGTTGTCATGCTGTGTCCCCATCCCTGTCCCTGTCCCTGTCCCCATTGTCACGCGGTGTCCCCATCCCCATCCCTGTCCCCATCCTGTCCCTGTCCCCGTTGTCACGCGGTGTCCCCATCCTGTCCCCATCCCTGTCTCTGTTCCCATGCCTTGTCCCCATCCCTGTCCCCGTTGTCACACGGTGTCCCCATCCTGTCCCCGTCCCTGTCTCTGTCCCCATGCCGTGTCCCTGTCCCCATCCTGTCCCTGTCCCCGTTGTCACGCGGTGTCCCCATCCTGTCCCCATCCCTGTCTCTGTTCCCATGCCGTGTCCCCATCCTGTCCCCATCCCTGTCCCTGTCCCCATGCCGTGTCCCCGTCCCTGTCCCCGTTGTCACGCGATGTCCCCATCCCTGTCTCTGTTCCCATGCCGTGTCCCCGTCCCTGTCCCCATCCTGTCCCTGTCCCCGTTGTCATGCGGTGTCCCCCTCCTGTCCCCATCCCTGTCCCCATGCCGTGTCCCCGTCCCTGTCCCCGTTGTCACACGGTGTCCCCCTCCTGTCCCCATCCCTGTCCCTGTCCCCATCCTGTCCCGTCCCCGTTGTCACGCCGTATCCCCATCCTGTCCCCATCCCTGTCTCTGTTCCCATGCCGTGTCCCTGTCCCTGTCCCCATCCCTGTCTCTGTCCCCATGCCGTGTCCCCGTCCCTGTCCCCATCCTGTCCCTGTCCCCATTGTCACGCTGTGTCCCCATCCTGTCCCCATCCCTGTCTCTGTTCCCATGCCGTGTCCCCGTCCCTGTCCCCATTGTCACGCTGTGTCCCCATCCTGTCCCCATCCCTGTCCCTGTTCCCATGCCGTGTCCCCATCCCTGTCCCCGTTGTCACGCTGTCACGCCGTGTCCCCGCAGAGCCTGGAGCCGCTGGACCCCAGTGAGAAAGCCAACAAGGTCCTGGCCCGGATCTTCAAGGAGTCGGAGCTGAAGCGCCTCAAGGTGCTGGGCTCCGGCGTCTTCGGCACCGTGCACAAGGTGGGGCGTGGGGAGGGGGCTGCGGTGCCGTCCCATTGATCCCACCCCAATGATCCATCCCATCGATCCCATCCAATCCCATCAATCCCATTGATCCCATCAATTCCATCCCATCAATCCCATTGATCCCATCAATCCCATCAATCCCATTGATCCCATCAATTCCATCCCATCAATCCCATTGATCCCATCAATTCCATCCCATCAGTCCCATCCCATCTCATCAATCCCATCAATTCCATCCCATTGATCCCATCAATCCCATTGATCCCATCAATTCCATCCCATTGATCCCATCAATCCCATCAATCCCATTGATCCCATCAATTCCATCCCATTGATCCCATTTTATCAATCCCATCCCATTGATCCCATCCCATTGATCCCATCCCATAAATCCCATCCTCTTGATCCATCCCATCGACCGTATCCCATCTCATTGATCCACCTCATTGATCCATCCCATTGATCCCATCAATCCCATTGATCCATCCCATCCCATCCCATAAATCCCATCCCATTGATCCCATTGATCCCATTGATCCATCCCATTGATCCCATTGATCCCATCCCCATCCCATAAATCCCATTGACCCCACTGATCCCATCCCATCCCATCCCATCAAGTCCCATAAATCCCATAAATCCCATCGATCCCATCAATCTCATCAATCCCATCCCATTGATCCCATCCCATCAATCCCATTGATCCCACCCTATCCCATCCCATCAATCCCATCCCAAATCCCACCAATCCCACCAATCCCACCGGTCCCGCAGGGGATCTGGATCCCGGATGGGGATTCCATCAAGATCCCGGTGAGCATCAAGGTGATCCAGGACTGCAGCGGGCAGCAATCCTTCCACGCCGTCACCGACGTGAGTGTGGGAGGCACCGGGGGGATTTGGGGGTCCCCTGGGTTGGGGGGGTCTGGGGGTGTTCCAGGGGTACCCCTGAAGCCGGGGATGTTCTGGGGTGCTCTAGGGACACTATGGGGATGCTCTGGGGATGGCCGGGGGATGTTCTGGGTGTCCCCCCTGGATCTGGAAAGATTTGGGGACACTCCAGAGACACTCTGGGGGTGCTCTGGGTGTGCCCCTGAAGCCAAGGATGTTCTGGGGGTGCTCTGGGAGTGCCCCAGGTGTCCCTCTGGACCTGGGGGTGTCCTGGGGACACTCTGGGGGTGCTCTGGGGACACTCCAAGGATGCTCTGGGGGTGCTCTGGGTGTCCCCCTGAAGCCAAGGATGTCCTGGGGGTGCCCTGGGTGTACCCCAGGTATCTCCCCGGATCTGGGGGTGCCCCGGACACACTTTGGGGTGCTGACCCTGTGCCCCCCCCCAGCACATGCTGGCCATCGGCAGCCTGGACCACTCGTACATCGTGCGGCTGCTGGGGATCTGCCTGGGGTGCTGTGGGGACACTCTGGGGGTGCTCTGGGAGTGCCCAGGTGTCCCCCCTGGATCTAGGGGTGTCCTGGGGACACTCTGGGGGTGCTCTGAGGACACTCCAAGGTGCTCTGGGTGTGCTCTGGGTGTGCTCTGGGTGTCCCCCTGAAGCCAAGGATGTTCTGGGGGTGCTCTGGGTGTGCCCCTGAAGCTGAGGGAATATGGGGACACTCTGGGGGTGCTCCAAGGACACTCCGGGGTGTCCAGAGACACTCTGGGGGTGCTCTGGGAGTGCCCTAGGTGTCCCCCCTGGATCTAGGGGTGCCCTGGGGACACTCTGAGGGTGCTCTGGGAATGCTCTGGGCATGCTCTGGGTGTCCCCCTGAAGCTGGGGGAATTTGGGGACACTCTGGGAGTGCTCTGGGTGTTCCCCCGGATCTGGGGGCGCCCCGGGCACACTTTGGGGTGCTGACCCTGTGCCCCCCCCAGCACATGCTGGCCATCGGCAGCCTGGACCACTCGTACATCGTGCGGCTGCTGGGGATCTGCCCGGGGTGCTCTGGGGACACTCTGGGGGTGCTCTGGGTGTCCCCCTGGATCTGGGGAAGTTTGGGGATGCTCTGGGGGTGCCCTGGGGACACTCTGGGGATGCTCTGCGTGTGCTCTGGGAGAGATCCAGGTGTCCCTCTGGATCTGGGTAGATGTGGGGGCGCTCTGGGGACACTCTGGAGACACTTTGGGGACACTCCAGGGATTCTCTGGGTGTCCCCTGGATCTAGGGGTGCTCTGGGGACACTCCAAGGATGCTCTGGGTGTGCTCTGAGTGTTCCCCAGGATCTGGAGAGATTTGGGGATACTGAAGGGATGCTCTGAGGCTGCAGTGGGGATGCTCTGGGGACGATCCAGTGATGCTCTGGGTGTTCTCCCGGATCTGGGGGTGCCCCGGGCACACTTTGGGGTGCTGACCCTGTGCCCCCCCCAGCACATGCTGGCCATCGGCAGCCTGGACCACTCGTACATCGTGCGGCTGCTGGGGATCTGCCCGGGCCCGCAGCTGCAGCTGGTGACGCAGCTGCTGCCGCTGGGCTCGCTGCTCGACTACGTGCGCAAGAACCGCGGCGCCATCAGCCCCCAGCTGCTGCTCAACTGGTGCGTGCAGGTGGCCAAGGTCAGTGCCCGGGGAGCCACGGGCTGCTGAGGCGTAAAAAACGAGGGGGTGAAGGGTTTGGGGTGGTTCCTGAGCCTTGCCGAGTCCTAAAAAATGAGGGGTCACACGGGGTGAAGGGTTTGGGGTGGTTCCTGTGCATTCCTTTGGTCCTAAAAGCTGAGAATTCACATGTGGTGAAGGGTTTGGGGTGGTTCCTGTGCATTCCTGAGTCCTAAAAACTGCGAGTCAAACACAGTGAAAGGGTTTGGGGTGGTTCCTGCATGTTCCTTCCATCCTAAAAATTGAGGGTGAAGGGTTTGGGGTGGTTCCTGAGCCTTCCTGAGTCCTAAAAAATGAGGGGTCACACGGGGTGAAGGGTTTGGGGTGGTTCCTGCTGATTCCTTCAGTCCTAAAAGCTGAGAATTCACATGTGGTGAAGGGTTTGGGGTGGTTCCTGCCCATGCCTTTGGTCCTAAAAAATTAGAATTCAGACAGAGTGAAGGGTTTGGGGTGGTTCCTGTGCCTTCCTGAGGTCCTAAAATCTGAGGGTGAAGGGTTTGGGGTGGTTCCTACCCATTCCATTGGTCATAAAAGATGACAGTGAAAGGTTTGGGGTGGTTCCTGCATGTTCCTTCCATCCTAAAAATTGAGGGTGAAGGGTTTGGGGTGGTTCCTGAGCCTTCCCGAGTCCTAAAAATTGAGGGGTCACACGGGGTGAAGGGTTTGGGGTGGTTCCTGCCCATGCCTTTGGTCCTAAAAGCTGAGAGGGTGAAGGGTTTGGGGTGATTCCTGACTGTGCCTTCTGTCCTAAAAAATTAGAGTTCAGACCGAGTGAAGAGTTTGGGGTGGTTCCTGTGCCTTCCTGAGGTCCTAAAATCTGAGGGTGAAGGGTTTGGGGTGGTTCCTACCCATTCCATTGGTCATAAAAGATGACAGTGAAAGGTTTGGGGTGGTTCCTGAACCTTCCTGCGTCCTAAAAAATGAGGGGTCACACGGGGTGAAGGGTTTGGGGTGGTTCCTGCCCATGCCTTTGGTCCTAAAAGCTGAGGGTGAAGGGTTTGGGGTGGTTCCTGCCCATTCCATTGGTCATAAAAGATGAGAGTGAAAGGTTTGGGGTGGTTCCTGAGCCTTCCTGAGTCCTAAAAAATGAGGGGTCACAACGGGGTGAAGGGTTTGGGGTGGTTCCTGCTGATTCCTTCAGTCCTAAAACCTGAGAATTCACATGTGGTGAAGGGTTTGGGGGGGTTCCTGTGCATTCCTGAGTCCTAAAAACTGCGAGTCAAACACAGTGAAAGGGTTTGGGGTGGTTCCTGCATGTTCCTTCCATCCTAAAAATTGAGGGTGAAGGGTTTGGGGTGGTTCCTGCTCATCCCTTTGGTCCTAAAAGCTGAGAGGGTGAAAAATTAAGCTTTCCCCCCATTTTCAGGGCATGTACTACCTGGAGGAGCACCACGTGGGTAGTACATACTATAGATTATACAATATATAACCAATATTTATAATGAATATATCCAGTAATCAAATAACAAATATATTAAAAATTAAACTTTCCCCCCATTTTCAGGGCATGTACTACCTGGAGGAGCACCGCATGGTGCACAGGAACCTGGCAGTTATATTCTATATAATCCAATATATAACAAATATTATACCCATATATTAAATGCATTAAATAAATCAATAAATAAATAACAAATATATTAAAATTTAAGCTTTCTCCCCATTTTCAGGGCATGTACTACCTGGAGGAGCACCGCATGGTGCACAGGAACCTGGCAGTTATATTCTATATAATCCAATATATAACCAATATAATACACATATAGTAAATACAATAAATACAATAAATAAATAAATGAACAAACAAACAAACAAATAAATAAATAATTTAAAAATAATCTTTCTCCCCATTTTCAGGGCATGTACTACCTGGAGGAGCACCGCATGGTGCACAGGAACCTGGCTGTTATATTGTATATTATACAATATACAACCAATATTATACACGTATATTAAATACATTAAATAAATAACAAATATATTAAAATTTAATCTTTCTCCCCATTTTCAGGGCATGTACTACCTGGAGGAGCACCGCATGGTGCACAGGAACCTGGCTGTTATATTGTATATTACACAATATACAATATATAACCAACATTATATACATTTAATAAATACAATAAATAAATAAATATTAAAAATTAATCTTTCTCCCAATTTTCAGGGCATGTACTACCTGGAGGAGCACCGCATGGTGCACAGGAACCTGGCAGTTATATTCTATATAATCCAATATATAAGCAATATAATACACATATAGTAAATACAATAAATAAATAAATGAACAAATAAATAAATAAATAAATTAAAAATAATCTTTCTCCCCATTTTCAGGGCATGTACTACCTGGAGGAGCACCGCATGGTGCACAGGAACCTGGCTGTTATATTGTATATTATACAATATACAACCAATATTATACACGTATATTAAATACATTAAATAAATAACAAATATATTAAAATTTAATCTTTCTCCCCGTTTTCAGGGCATGTACTACCTGGAGGAGCACCGCATGGTGCACAGGAACCTGGCTGCCCGGAACGTGCTGCTCAAGTCGCCCAGCCAGGCGCAGGTGGCCGATTTCGGCATCGCCGACCTGCTCTACCCCGACGACAAGAAATACTTCTACAACGAGCTCAAGGTGGGGCTGGGGGCTGCGACCCCCGAGGGGCAGCGGTGGGACCCCCAATGGCACCCATGTCACCCTCCAATGGCACCCAAACGCGCGTGTCACCCACTTGGGACACCCTCATGGCACGTGGGACATCCAATGGCACCATGTCACCCCATGGCATGGTGTCACTCAAAGGCCCAAACACGCCATGTCACCCACTCTGGGACACCCTCAGTGGCATTGGTGTGACACCCAATGGCATCGGTGGGACCCCCAATGGCATTGGTGTGACACCAAATGGCACCCATGTCACCCCCCAATGGCATTGGTGTCACCCCCCAGTGGCACCCATGTCACCCCCCAATGGCATTGGTGTCACCCCAAATGGCACCCATGTCACCCCCCAATGGCATTGGTGTGACACCAAATGGCACCCATGTCACCCCCCAATGGCATCGGTGTCACCCCCAAAGGGCATCGGTGGGACATCCAAATGGCACTGGTGTCACCTCAAATGGCATCAGTGTCACCTACTCTGAGACACCCCAAATGGCATCGGTGTGACACCCAATGGGACTGGTGTCACACCCAATGGCATTGGTGTCACCCCCAAGGGGCATTGGTGTTACCCCAGTGCCATTGGTGTCACCCCAAATGCCATCCATGTCATCTGCTCTGGGACACCCCCAATGACATTGGTGTGACACAAATGGCACCCATGTCACCCCCCAATGGCCTTGGTGTCACCCCCAAAGGATCGGGGACCCCAAATGGCAGCGTGTCATCTCAAATGGCACCCAAATGGCATCGGTGTGACACCCAAGGGCATCCATGTCACGCTTGGACACCCCCAAATGCCATCGGTGTGACACCAAATGGGACTGGTGTCACCCCAAATGGCATCGGTGTCACCCGCTCTGGGACACCCCCAAATGGCATCGGTGTCACCTCCAAGGGGCATTGGTGTCACCCCAAATGCCATCCATGTCACCCGCTCTGGGACACCCCAAATGCCATCGGTGTGACACCAAATGGCATCAGTGGGACCCCCAAAGAAGCATCAGTGTCACCCCAAACGCCATCTGTGTCACCTGCTCTGTACCCCTGGGACCACCCTGATATCGTTGTCCCCACGGTGTCCCCACGGTGTCCCCTCCTTTCCCGCAGACTCCCATCAAGTGGATGGCGCTGGAGAGCATTCACTTCGGCAAGTACACGCACCAGAGCGACGTCTGGAGTTACGGTGAGCTGCTGTCCCCTGCTGTCCCCTGCTGTCCCCTGGTGTCCCCCGGTGTCCCCTCGGTGTCCCCAGGGGTGACACTGTGGGAGATGATGACCTTCGGGGCCGAGCCCTACGCCGGGATCCGCCTGGCTGGGCTGTCCCCCTGTCCCTGCTGTCCCTGCTGTCCCTCACTGTCCCCAGCTGTCCCCTGGTGTCCCCATGGCTCACAGGCTGTCCCTGCTGTCCCTCACTGTCCCTTGCTGTCCCCAGGGGTGACACTGTGGGAGATGGTGACATTTGGGGCCGAGCCCTACGCCGGGATCCACCTGGCTGGGCTGTCCCGGTCCCGCTGTCCCTGTGCTGTCCCTGCATGTCCCCGGTGTCCCAGGCTCATGGCTGTCCCCAGGTTCACTGTCCCTCGTGTCCCCAGGGTGCGCTGTGGAGATGATGACTTTGGGCGAGCCTACGCCTGGGATTCCGCTTGGCTGCTGTCCCCTGTCCCGTGTCCCCGTGTCCTGCTCACGGCTGTCCGGTGTCACGCTGTCCCAGTGTCCATGGGGCTACCACTGTCCTCGGTGTCCCTGGCTCGACAGCTGTCCCCTCGATGTCCCCAGGGGTGACGCTGTGGGAGATGATGACCTTCGGGGCCGAGCCCTACGCTGGGATCCGCCTGGCCGAGGTTCCCGACCTGCTGGAGAAGGGCGAGCGGCTCTCGCAGCCGCAGATCTGCACCATCGACGTCTACATGGTCATGGTGAAATGTGAGCGGGGACGGGTGGCACTGGGGTGGCACTGGGGTGGCACCGGGGCTGGCACAGATCTGCACCATCGACGTCTACATGGTCATGGTGAAATGTGAGCGGGGACAGGTGGCACTGGGGTGGCACAGGGTGGCATCAGAGTGGCACTGGGGTGGCATCAGGGCTGGCACAATGATGGCACCGGGCTGGCACAGATCTGCGCCATCGATGTCTACATGGTCATGGTGAAATGTGAGCGGGGACGGGGACACTGGGGTGGCACTGGGGTGGCACTGGAGTGGCACCAGTGCTGGCACAGATCTGCGCCATCAATGTCTACATGGTCATGGTGAAATGTGAGCAGGGACGGGGACACTGGGGTGGCACTGGGGTGGCATCGGGGCTGGCACAGATCTGCACCATCGACGTCATGGTCATGGGAATGTGAGTGGGACTGGTGGCACTGGGTGCACTGGGTGGCACAGATCTGCACCATCGACATCCACATGGTCATGGTGAAATGTGAGTGGGGACTGGGTGGCACTGGGGTGGCACTGGGCTGGCATCGGGTGGCACTGGGTGGCACTGGGGTAGCATCAGGCCTGGTACCAGGCTGGCACAGATCTGCACCATCGACGTCTACATGGTCATGGTGAAATGTGAGCAGGGACGGGGACACTGGGGTGGCACCAGGACTGTCCCCAGAGCGTTCACCAGGGTGGCACCAGGGCTGGCACTGGGCTTTCAGGGTCCTGCTGCTGTCCCCAGGGCTGGGCAGGACGTGCTGCTGTCCCCACCTCTGTCCCCATCCCCAGAGCCGTGTCCTGGCAGTGTCCCCACCCCGTGGCTGTGTCCCCACCCTGTGACCCTGTCCCTGTCCCCACCCTGTGTCCCTGTCCCTGTCCCCACCCTGTGACCGTGTCCCTGTCCCTGTTCCACCTGGCCTGTCCCGTCCCCACCCTGTGTTCCCTGTCCTGTCCCCACTGTGACCCCTCCCCACCTGTGACCGTGTCCCTGTCCCTGTCCCCAGGCTGGATGATCGATGAGAACATCCGTCCCACCTTCAAGGAATTGGCCAACGAGTTCACCCGCATGGCCCGGGACCCCCCGCGCTACCTGGTCATCAAGGTGAGACCCCAAAACCCCCCAAAACACCCCCAGACCCCCTCAGACCCCCCAGATTTCTCAACCCTGACCTGGGACCCCCTCCCACCCATACCCAGTGACCAAGGTGAGCCCCTAAACTCCCCAGACCAACCCCAAGAACCCAACCGGTTGACCCATTGCCCCCATACCTGGTGACCAAGGTGAGACCCCAAACCCCCCATAGACCCCGAAACCCCCCAAATCCCCCCCAAGACTCCCCCAGACCCCCCATCCCTGACCCATTGCCCCCATACCTGGTGACCAAGGTGAGCCCCCAAACCCCCCATAGACCCCCCAGACCCCCCAAATGCCCCCAAAACCCAATCCCCAAACCCCCAGACCCCCCATCCCTGACCCATTGCCCCCATACCTGGTGACCAAGGTGAGCCCCACCCCAACCAAACCCCCCATGACCCTCCCCATACCCTACATCCCCAAACCCATGACCCTCCAACCAAACCCCCCCCAAATCCCTGCCAGACCCCCCCAAACCCCCCAGTCCTGACCTGGGACCCCTCCCCATCAGGAGAGCGGGGCCACGCCCCCCGGCGAGCCCCCCGCCCTCAGCGAGAAGGAGCTGGACGAGGTGGAGACGCTGGAGCTGGAGGAGGAGGAGGAGGAGGAGGAGCTGGACGGGACCTTCGGCCTCAGCCCCGGCGGGCTCGGCCCGCAGCGCCCCCGCGGCGGCTGCGCCAGGGTGAGACCCCCGGGCTGGGGGGGATCGGGGGGAAACTGGGGAGAATTTGGGGGGATTTGGGGAATTACGGGGATTGGGGGTGTCCCCACTGTGTCCCCTTGGTGTCCCCATGTCCCTGTGGTGTCTCCTCGGTGTCCCCTTGGTGTCTCCTCGGTGTCACCGCGGTGTCCCTGTGGTGTCTCGGTGTCCCCTCCGTGTCCCCTCAGTGCCAGCCCCCAATGTCCCCCCTGTCTTCTGGGGGTGTACGGATTGGTGCGCAGCTCGGCATGTCCCATGGTGTCCCTCAGTGTCCCTTGGTGTCTCCTCGGTGTCACCGTGGTGCCCTGTGGTGTCCCCATGTCCCTTGGTGTCCCTCGTGTCCCAGGGTGTCCCGTGGTGTCCTCAGTGTCCCCCGTGTCCCCCAGTGTCCCTCCCAATGTCCTCCATGTTCCTGGTGTCCCATTGGTGCCCTGGCTGTCCCCATGGTGTCCCCTGTGTCCCCCACGATGTCCCCGATGTGCCTTCGGTGGCTCCCTGGTGTCCCTCCAATGTCCCCACTGATGTCCCTGGTGTCCCCCATGTCCCCTCGGTGTGCCCTGGTGTCCCCTCGTGTCCCCCAGTGCCAGCCATCCTCGCGGTGTCCCCTCGGTGTCCCCCATGTTCCCCTGGCGGTGCCAACCCTGCCATGTCCCCCCCGTGTCCCTGTGGTGTCCCCACCATGTCCCTTCGGTGTCCCCACGATGTCACCTGGGTGCCAGCCCTGCCATGTTCCTGTGGTGTCCCCCCATGTCCCCTTGGTGCCAGCCCTGGTGTCCCCACCCGGTCCCTGGTCCCCTCAGTGCCAGCCCCCATGTCCCCTTGGTATGTCCCCGTGGTTTCCCCATGTCCCCCTGTGTCCCCACCGTGTCCCCCTTGGTGTCCCCTCAGTGCCAGCCTGCCATGTCCCCATGCATGTCCCCATGTTCCTACGTGTCTCCTTGGTGTCCCCATTGTCCCCGTGTGCCCCCAGTTCCCCCCATGCCCAGTGTCCCACCGTGTCCCTCGGTGTCCCCCGGTGGCCCCACCATGTCCCGTGGTTCCCCACTGTGTCCTCTTGTGGGGGTCCCCTCGTGCCAGCCCCCTGCCCCTCGTATTCCCATGTCCCCACGATGTCCCCGTGGTGTCCCCTCTGGTGTCCCCTCGGTGCCAGCCTGCCCATGTCCCCCCGTGTCCCCTCGGTGTCCCCATGGTGTCCCCTCGGTGCCATCCCCGCTGTCCCCTCGGTATCCCCATGTCCCCACGATGTCCCCGTGGTGTCCCCATGGTGTCCCCCGTGTCCCCTGTCCCCGTGGTGTCCCCACGATGTCCCCACGATGTCCCCGTGGTGTCCCCTCGGTGCCATCCCCGGTGTCCCCGCGGTGTCCCCGCAGAGCCCGAGCCTGCTGAGCGCCCCCGCCGGGTACATCCCCATGAACCAGCCCGGCCTGGGCTGCGCCCGCCAGGTACCGGGGGCTGGGGGGGCTTTGGGGGGCTTTGGGGTTGGGGTCTCGTTGGGATCCCCCCCACTCTTACTGTCGGTGTACCCATGGTGGGGGGTCCTGGGTCGGTTTTGGGGTCCCGGGGCAGGTTTGGGGTGTCCCCCCTGACCCCCTCTGTCCCTCCCCATTGTTCCTATGCTGAGGGGTCCCAGAGCAGGTTTGGGGTGTCCCGGGTCGGGTTTTGGGGGGTCCTGGGTCGGTTTGGGTCCGGTCAGATTTGGGGTGTCTCCTTGGTCCCTCTCGTGTCCCAGCCCGCGGGTCCCGGTCAGATTGGGGTCCGGGTCAGTTTGGGGTCCCGGGTCAGTTTGGGGGGTCCGGGTCAGTTCGGGGTCCGGTCAGGTTTGGGGGGTCCCGGGTCAGTTTCGGGGTGTCCCCCCTGACCCCCTCTCCGTATCCCCAGCCCGGGGGGTCCCGGGTCAGGTCTGGGGTCCCGGGTCAGGTTTGGGGTCTCAGGTCAGGTTTGGGGTCCCGGGTCAGTTTCGGGGTGTCCTCCCTGACCCCTCTCCGTATCCCCAGCCCGGGGGGTCCCGGGTCACGTTTGGGGTCTCGGGGCGGTTTTGGGGTCTCCCCCTGACCCTTCTGTCCCCCACGTTCTCCCAGCCGGGGGTCCCGGGTCGGGTTTGGGGTCCCGAGTCAGTTTTGGGGTCTCCCCCTGACCCCTCTACGTGTCCCCAGCCCGGAGGTCCCGGGTCAGGTTTGGGGTCCCGGGTCAGGTTCGGGGTCCCAGGTCAGGTTTGGGGTCCCGGGTCAGTTTTGGGGTCCCGGGTCAGGTTCGGGGTCCCGGGTCAGTTTCGGGGTCCCGGGTCAGGTTTGGGGTCTCAGGTCAGGTTTTGGGGTCCCGGGTCAGGTTTGGGGGGTCCCGGGTCAGTTTCGGGGTCTCCCCCCTGACCCCCTCCCCTGTATCCCCAGCCCGGGGGGTCCCGGGTCAGTTTTGGGGTCCCGGGTCAGGTTTGAGGTCCGGTCAGTTTTGGGTCCAGGCGGTTTTGGGGGTCCCGGGTCAGGTTTGGGGGTCCCGGTCGGTTTCGGGGTCTGGGTCAGTTTTGGGTCCCGGGTCAGTTTCGGGGTCCCGAGTCAGGTTTGGGGGTCCCGGGTCGGTTTGGGTCTGGTCATTCGGGGTCTCAGGTCAGTTCGGGGTCCCGGGTCAGGTTTGGGGTCCCGGGTCAGGTTTTTGGGTCCCGGGTCAGGTTCGGTCTCAGGTCAGTTCGGGGTCCGGTCAGTTTCGGGGTCCGGCTCAGTTTCGGGGTCTCCCCCCTGACCCCTCCCTGTATCCCCAGCCCGGGGGTCCCGGGGCGTTTTGGGTCCCGGTCAGTTTCGGGTCCCGGTCAGGTTTGGGGGGTCCCGGGTCAGGTTTGGGGTCCGGTCAGTTCGGGGTCCGGGTCAGGTTTGGGGTCCCGGTCAGTTTCGGGTCTCGGTCAGTTTCGGGGTCCCGGGTCAGGTTTGGGGGTCCCGGGTCAGATTTGGGGTGTCTCCCTTGGTCCCTCTCCGTGTCCCCAGCCCGGGGGGTCGCGGGCAGATTTAGATCTCAGATGGTTTGGGTCCTGGTCAGGTTGGGTCCGGTCAGGTTTGGGGGTCCGGGCGGTTTTGGGGTCCCGGGTCAGTTTCGGGGGGTCCCGGCTCAGTTTCGGGGTCTCCCCCTGACCCTCCCCTGCCTCCCCAGCCCGCGGTGCCGCGGCCGCGCCGCTCCCGCTCCCGCCAGGGCTCCATGGGCCGCACGGTGTCCGAGTGCTCCGAGGGCCGCGGCACCGCCTCGGAGCTGGAGCTGGGCGGCTCGGGGGGGTCCCTGGGGGGGTCCCTGTGCCGCAGCCTCCGCTCGCGGGGGGGGGACAGCGCGTACCTGTCCCAGCGCGAGAGCCTGCAGCCCCCGCCGGGGCCCGGCTCCGAGGGCAGCGAGGAGGATCCCAACGGCTACGTGAGCCCCAACTGCGCCCCCCGAGGTGAGGAGGGGGCTCGGGGGGGCGCGGAGGGGGATGGGGGTCTTGGGGAGGGGGGGTTCTGTCTCATTGGGTGGGGTTTTGGGGCTTTGTGGGGGTCCCATCCTGCTGGAATGGGGCTGGGGGCTCTCCCTGTCCATGGCGGCCTTGGGGAGGGGGGGTCCTGTCTCATTGGGTGGGGTTTTGGGGCTTTGTGGGGGTCCCATCCTGCTGGGATGGGGGTCTTGGGGAGGGGGTGTCCCATCCTATTCGATCGGGTTTTGGGGCTTTGTGGGGGTCCCATCCTGCTGGAATGGGGCTGGGGTCGGTCCCACACATGGGGGTCTTGGGGAGGGGGCTCCATCCTGCTGGGATGGGGGTCTTGGGGAGGGGGTGTCCCATCCTATTCGATCGGGTTTTGGGGCTTTGTGGGGGTCCCATCCTGCTGGGATGGGGATGGGGTCGGCCCCACTCATGGGGGTCTTGGGGAGGGGGCGTCCCATCACATTGGATTGGGGCTGGGGGCTCTCCCTGTCCATGGCCGTGTTGGGGATGGGGGGTCCTCTCTCATTGGGTGGAGTTTTGGGGCTTTGTGGGGGTCCCATCCTGCTGGGATGGGGCTGGGGGCTCTCCCTGTTCATGGCGGCCTTGGGGAGGGGGGTCCTGTCTCATTGGGTGGGGTTTTGGGTTTTGTGGGGGTCCATCTGCTGGGATGGGGTCTTGGGATGGGGCTCCATCCTATTCGATGGGTTTTGGGGCTTTGTGGGGGTCCATCCTGCTGGGATGGGGATGGGGTCGGTCCCACACATGGGGGTCTTGGGGAGGGGGCTCCATCCTGCTGGAATGGGGCTGGGGGCTCTCCCTGTCCATGGGCATCCTTTTGGGGGGCGTTCTCTCCCTTTGGATGGGGTCTGGGGGCTCCCCTTGTCTGTGGGGGTCCTTGTAGGGGGCGGTCCCATCACATTGGATTGGGGCTGGGGGCTCTCCCTGTCCATGGCCGTCTTGGGGAGGGGGGGTCCTCTCACATTGGTGGGTTTTGGGGCTCTGTGGGGGTCCCATCCTGCTGGGATGGGGTCTTGGGAGGGGGGTCCTGTCTCATTGGGTGGGGTTTTGGGGTTTTGTGGGGTCCCATCCTGCTGGGATGGGGCTGGGGCTCTCCCTGTCCATGGCAGTCTTGGGGAGGGGGGTTCTGTCTCATTGGGTGGGTTTTGGGGCTTTGTGGGGGTCCCATCCTGCTGAATGGGGATGGGGTCGGTCCACTCATAGGGGTCTTGGGGAGGGGGCTCCATCCTGCTGGAATGGGGCTGGGGGCTCTTCCTGTCCATGGCGGTCTTGGGGAGGGGGTGTCCCATCCTATTCGATCGGGTTTTGGGGCTTTGGGGCTTTGGGGGGTCCATCTGCTGAATGGGCTGGGGGCTCTCCTGTCCATGGGCGTCCTTTTGGGGGGCGTTCTCTCCCTTTGATGGGTCTGGGGCTCCCTTGTCTGTGGGGTCCTTGTAGGGGCGGTCCCTCCATTGGATTGGGCTGGGGCTCTCCTGTCCATGGCGGCTTGGGATGGGGGTCCCATCTATTCGATCGGTTTTGGGCTTTGGGGGGTCCTCCTGCTGGAATGGGCTGGGGCTCTCCTGTCCATGGCGGCCTTGGGGATGGGGGCGGTCCCATCCCATTGAATTGGGTCTGGGGGCTCTGCCCCTGTCCGTGGGGGTCCTTATTGGGGGCTCTGTCCCACTGGATTGGGTCTGGGGGTCCCATCCCACAGGGTTTGGGGGGTCCAGGGGGTTCCATCCCCGATTTTTGGGGTGGGGGTCCCATCCCACAGGATTTGGGGTCTCCTGGGGTTCCATCCCCTCTTTTGGGGTGGTGGTCCCATCCCACAGGGTTTGGGGGTCTCCTGGGGGTTCCATCCTCCATTTTTGGGGTGGGGGTCCCATCCCACAGGGTTTGGGGGGTCCAGGGGGTTCCATCCCCGATTTTTGGGGTGGGGGTCCCATCCCACAGGGTTTGGGGGGTCCAGGGGGTTCCATCCCCGATTTTTGGGGTGGGGATCCCATCCCGCAGGATTTGGGGGGGGTCTCCTTTGCCTCTGGGGGGGCTCCATCCCAATTTTGGGGGTTTTGGGGCTCCTTTCAGGGATTCTCTTTTTTAGGAATTTAGGATTTTAGGACCTCAAATCCTCCCCTTGTGAGGTTTTTTTTTTTGGGTGGGGGGTCCTGACCTTTATCTCCCCTTCCCCTCAGACCCTGCCGCGTGCTCGGCGCCGCCCCCCGGCGAGGAAGAGGAGGATGAGGAAGGTGAGGATGATGATGATGATGATGAAGAGTACGAATACATGAACCGCCCCCCACAACCCCGCCCGGCTTCTCTGGAAGAACTGGGTTACGAATACATGGAATTGGGGGGCTGCGACCCCCCGAAAAGACCCCCGGGACCCCCTCCCCAAAACCAACCCGAGGAAGACGAGGGTGAGGAAGAGGAAGATTACGAATACATGAACAAACAACCGCGCCTCAGCCGCTCCCTCCTCCTCCACCACCACCACGGTTACACCGAGATGAGACCCGGAGACCCCTCCCCAGCGACCCCCGCCCGTTTGGAGGGGGAGGATGAGGAGGGGGAGGAAGGCTACGAGGAGATGGAGGCGGTGCCGCGGCCGCGTTGCCGCCCCCTCCCCATGAAGGCGCTGCGGAGTTTGGAAGCCTCGGACTGCGCCTTCGATAACCCCGATTATTGGCACAGCCGCCTGTTCGCCAAAGCGCGCCGGACGTAGCCGAGACCCCTCCCCAAATTTGGGGGGGCTCGCTGGGAATATGAAGGACCCCCTTGTCCATCCCCCCAACAGGGTTTGGGGGGCTCTCTGGGACTTTTTTTGCCTTTTTTTTGCATTTTTTTGACCCCCAAAATGTTTTTTTTTACGCCCTCCAGGAGACCCCTCCCCATCTTTTTACCCTTGAGACCCCTCCCCATTTTTATTTCCTCCCCCTCCCATTTTTTCCTTCCTCCCCTTCTCATTTTTTCCTTTTTTTGCCTTTTTTTGCCTTTTTTTCCGAGCCTCATCCTGATTTTTACACGCCCTCCCAGGAGACCCCTCCTCATCTTTTACCCTTGAGACCCCTCCCCATTTTTATTTCCTCTCCCTCCCATCTTTTCCTTCCTCCCCTTCTGATTTTTTCCTTCCTCCTCCTCCTCCCTCATTGAAGGTGCTCCCCAAATCCCTTTTGGGGGTCCCTGGGGTGAATTTGGGGTCTCTTGAGATTTCTGAAGGACCCCAGACTCATTTTATTTTCAGGGTTCCCTGCTGAGTGAAGGTTTGGGGTCCTTTGGGATCCATTTTTTGCCTTTTTTTGCCTTTTTTTCCGAGCCTCATCCTCATTTTTATACGCCCTCCCAGGAGACCCCTCCCCATCTTTTACCCTTGAGACCCCTCCCCTGTTTTCCTCTTGAGACCCCTCCCCATTTTTATTTCCTCCCCCACCCATCTTTTATTTCCCCCTCCCCATTTTTTCCTTCCTCCTCCTCCTCTTCCTCCCTCATTTGGGGTCCCTTTGAAGCCCGGGGTTCCCCACGTGGGATTTCTGAAGGACCCCAGACTCATTTTATTTTCAGGGTTCCCTGCTGAGTGAAGGTTTGGGGTCCTCTGGGATCCATTTTTTGCCTTTTTTGACCCCCAAAATGTTTTTTTTTACGCCCTCCCCATCTTTTCCCCTTGAGACCCCTCCCCATTTTTATTTCCTCCCCCTTCCCATCTTTTCCTTCCTCCCCTTCTCATTTTTTCCTTCCTCCTCCTCCTCCCGTTCTCATCGAAGGTGCTCCCCAAATCCCTTTTGGGGGTCCCTGGGGTGAATTTGGGGTCTCTTGAGATTTCTGAAGGACCCCAGACTCATTTTATTTTCAGGGTTCCCTGCTGAGTGAAGGTTTGGGGTCCTCTGGGATCCATTTTTTGCCTTTTTTTGCCTTTTTTTGCCTTTTTTTCCAAGCCTCATGCTGATTTTTACACGCCCTCCCAGGAGACCCCTCCCCATCTTTTTCCCCTTGAGCCCCCTCCCCTGTTTTCCTCTTGAGACCCCTCCCCATTTTTATTTCCTCCCCCACCCATCTTTTATTTCCCCCTCCCCATTTTTTCCTTCCTCTTCCTCCTCCCTCATTTGGGGAGGTCCCCACGTGGGATTTCTGAAGGACCCCAGACTCATTTTATTTTCAGGGTTCCCTGCTGAGTGAAGGTTTGGGGTCCTCTGGGATCCATTTTTTCCCTTTTTTGACCCCCAAAATGTTTTTTTTTTACGGCCTCCAGGAGACCCCTCCCCATCTTTTACCCTTGAGACCCCTCCTCATCTTTTCCTTCCTCTTCCTCCCATTTTTTTCCTTCCTCTTCCTCCTCTTCCCTCATTGAAGGTGCTCCCCAAATTCATGGGGGATCTGGGGGGGGGTCCCTGGGAGAATTTGGTGTCTCTTGAGGACCCCAGACTCATTTTATTTTCAGGTTCTCCTGCTGAGTGAAGGTTTGGGGGTTCCTGAGGTTGAGGGGACCCCCGGGATCCCTTTTTTGGGGGATTTCTCCTTTTTTGGGTTTTTTTTCCCCGTTTTTTCGGGTTGGGGGGGGGGGGAGCCCCCGCTCAGGGATCGCCCCCGGCCCCGGGGGTCGCACGGGATGAATGAAAATAAAAGAATTTGAATAAAAAACGTCGCGAGTGAGACTTGGGGGGTTCGGAGCGGGGGATACCGGAGAGGAAACCGGGACCAAGGTCCGGGAACGGCGACGGTACCGGTACCGGGGGGGGTTACGGGGCTGAGTGGGGCGGGGGTCGCGGGTCTGGGGTTTGGATCAGGAACATGCCGGGGATCCCCACAGCGGAGGGAAAGGGAGATCCATCGCTCCCGGTGCGCTCCCGGTACCGAAATTCCCGTTCCCTCCTCCCGCCTACATCCCCCATCACTCCCCGCGCGCCGCTTCCGGTCTCACAACCCACCTCCTCTCGCGAGAGCCGCGTTGCACGCCGGGAGTTGCAGTCCGCAGGGGCGGGGCGGCGCAAGCCCCACCCTCATCCGGCGCTCCTCGCGCGGGGGCCGCCGGGAGTTGTAGTCCTGGGGGGCGGGGAGGACTCGCGTTCCCAGCGTGCCGCGCGCGGAGCCCGCGCTCTGCCCTGCTCGCGCCTCCGGCTCGCGGTCCCGGGGGCTCCCTCAGCGCCGGGCGGGGGGGGGGGGAAGCTCGAGCAGGCCCGGAGGGGCTCCGGGGGGGGGCTCGGCGGGGCTCCCACCATGTCGGGCGAGGAGGAGGCCAGCGAGCTCACCATCGCCGAGGACCTGGTGGTCACCAAGTACAAGATGGGGGGGGACATCGCCAACCGTGAGTGCTGGGCCGCGGCCGGGGGGGGGGCGCTGAGGGGGAAGCGCTGAGGGGGAAGCGCTGAGAGAGGGGGTGGGGGGAGAGAGCGGCCAGGCCGGGCCTGAGGGTGAGACCCCCCCCCGAGTGTGAGACCCCCGGGTTGGGGAGCGCTGTTTGGGGCTGGGGGGCGGCTGTGCCGGTGTGACCCCCCCCGCTCCACCCCCCGGTACGGCGGGAAGCTCCCGGTGCTCCCGGTGCTGGCGGGGCCCGGCCCAGCACGGCGGCCGCCGCCGCTGCCGGCACGTGGTACCGCGCCCCACGTGCACCGGGGGAGCGGGGCCGGGCCTGCCGCTCCCCCCCGGTGCTCCAAACCCCGCCGGTGCCGCTTTTGTTCATGTGTGACCCCCACCCGGTCCATCTCCGGTACCGGTGAAGGGGGGGGAGAGCACCGAGGTGGCGGCGGGGATGGGACGGGAGCGGGGGAGCCGCAGGTGGGGGGGCCTGGAGGGAACGGGGCTGCACCGGGAGCGGGGCTGTGCTGGGAATGGGGGCTCCGGGTCTGGGAATGGGGTACGGAACCGGTCTGGGGGTCCGGTTCTGGAAATGAGGGTCCGGTTCTGGGAATGGGGTACGGAACCGGTCTGGGGGTCCGGTACTGGGAATGGAATCCCGTACTGGGAATGAGGGTCCGGTTCTGGGAATGGGGTACGGAACCGGTCTGGGAGTCCGGTACTGGGAATGGGATCCCGAACCGGTCTGGGGATCCGGTACTGGGAATGAGGGTCCGGTTCTGGGAATGGGGTACGGAACCGGACTGGGGGTCCGGTTCTGGGAATGGGGTACGGAACCGGTCTGGGGATCCGGTACTGGGAATGAGGGTCCGGTTCTGGGAATGGGGTACGGAACCGGTCTGGGGATCCGGTACTGGGAATGGGATCCCGAACCGGTCTGGGGGTCCGGTTCTGGGAATGGGGTACCGAACCGGTCTGGGGCTCCTGTCCCGGTAATGTGGATCCAGCCCCGGTCAGGATGGGGGTTCTGTCCCGGGAACGGGGCTCCGGTTCTGGAAATTGGGTCCCGAGCCGGTCTGGGGGTCCTGTGCTAAGAACGGGGGTCCGGTTCTGGGAACAGGCTCCGGTTCTGGAAATTGGGTCCCGAACCGGTCTGGGAGTCCTGTCCCGGTAATGTGGACCCAGCCCCAAGAATGGGGGTCCTGTCCCGGTTAGAACAGCGCCCGGTTCTGGGAATGGGATCCAGCCCCGGGTACGGGATCCCGAACCGGTCTGGGTGTCCTGTTCCAATAATGTTTATCCAGCCCCGGTAACGGGGGTCCGGTTCTGGGAATGGGGTCCCGAACCGGTCTGGGGGTCCTGTCCCGGTAATGTGGATCCAGCCCCGAGAATGGGGGTCCTGTCCCGGTTAGAACGGGGGTCCTGTCCCGGTAATGTGGATCCAGTCCCGGTCAGAACGGGGGTCCAGTCCTGGGAACGGGGTCCCGAACTGGTCTGGGGGTCCTGTCCCAATAATGTTTATCCAGCCCCGGTAACGGGGGTCCTGTCCCAGGAACAGGGTCCGGTTCTGGGAATGGGGTCCCGAACCGGTCTGGGGGTTCTGTCCCGGTCAGAACGGGGGTTCAGTCCCGGGAACGGGGTCCCGAACTGATCTGGGGGTCCTGTCCCAATAACCAGCCCCGGTACCGGGGGTCCTGTCCCAGGAACAGGGTCCGGTTCTGGCAATGGGGTCCCGGTACCGGGGCTCCCCTCCTTTCCTCTCCCGGTTTTATTTTCCCCCCTTTCCCGGCCGTTGCCGTGTCCCGGCGCCGGGAGCCGCCCGGACCGGTTCCGCGGGGCTCCCCCGGTGCTCCCGGGATTCCCTTCGGGAAGGGAGGGAATGGAGGAGCCGCGGAAGTTTGGCCGCCTCCCTTCCCCGGGGGGGAAAGGCAGCTCCGAGCAGGTTGGGAAGAGAAAACACGCACAGAAAAGGTAAAAAAAAACCCAAAAAAACCCCAAAAAAACCCCCAAAAAAACTCACAAAAAGAGCAAACACACACACAAAAAAGGTAAAAAAAAACCCCAAAAAAACCCCAAAAAAACCCCACAAAAAACCCCACAAAAAGAGCAAACACACACACAAAAAAGGTAAAAAATAACCCCAAAAAATCCCCAAAAAACCCCAAAAAGAGCAAACACACACACAAAAAAGGTAAAAAAAAACCCCCAAAAAATCCCAAAAAAACCCCAAAAAAAACCCCAAAAAAACCCCCAAAAAAACCCACAAAAAACCCCACAAAAAGAGCAAACACACACAAAAAATCCTGCAAAAAAAACCCCAAAAAAACCCAAAAAAACCCCCAAAAAACCCCACAAAAAACCCCACAAAAAGAGCAAACACACACACAAAAAAGGTAAAAAAAAACCCCAAAAATCCCCAAAAAAACCCAAAAAAACCCCAAAAAAACCCACAAAAAACCCCACAAAAAGAGCAAACACACACACAAAAAAGGAAAAAAAAATCCCCAAAAAATTCCCAAAAAAACCCACAAAAAGAGCAAACACACACACAAAAAATCCTGCAAAAAAACCCCCCAAAAATGCTAAAAAAACCCCCAAAAAAAAACCCCAAAAAACCCCACAAAAAACCCCACAAAAAGAGCAAACACACACACAAAAAAGGTAAAAAATAACCCCCAAAAAAACCCCAAAAAAACCCACAAAAAACCCCACAAAAAGAGCAAATACACACAAAAAAAATCCTGCAAAAAAACCCCCAAAAATCCCAAAAAAACCCCACAAAAAACCCACAAAAAGAGCAAACACACACACAAAAAAGGTAAAAAAAAACCCCAAAAAACTCACAAAAAAACCCACAAAAAGAGCAAACACACACACAAAAAAGGTAAAAAAAATATCCCCAAAAGTCCCAAAAAAAACCCACAAAAAAACCCACAAAAAGAGCAAACACACACAAAAAAAAGGTAAAAAAAATCCCTAAAAAACTCCCAAAAAACCCCACAAAAAGAGCAAACACACACACAAAAAATCCTGCAAAAAAACCCCTTCCAGCTGTTGGATTTTAGGGATAAAAAATTCCTTAACTCCCTAAAAAACAATGGGAAGGAGAGAAGAATTCCAGGAGTTCCTCTCATCTGATTCCTTGGAATGCTCAGAGGGTTTTTCCCCTTTATCTCCTTTTTTTAAAATTATTTTTGTTCCTCTGATTCCTTGGAATGTTCTGAGTTTTTTCCCCCTTTATCTCCTTTTTTTTTATTATTTTTTTTTTTTCCCTTTTCCCTGTTTGTTTTATTTTCCCTCCGTGTCCTGCTGGTTCTTATCAGGAATGTTTTATCCTGGCTTTGAAATATTCCCAACTTTCCCATGGAAAAGTGTTGGGATCTGAAGGCCTCACACAGGTGATGGTGCCCAGAAAGTTTTGGGATCCAATTCCAAAATCCCAGAATATTTTGGGATCCAATTCCAAAATCCCAGAATATTTTAGGATCCAATTCCAAAATCCCAGAAAGTTTTAGGATCCAATTCCAAAATCCCAGAATGTTTTGGGATCCAATTCCAAAACCCCAGAAAGTTTCGGGATCCAATTCCAAAATCCCAGAAAGTTTTGGGATCCAATTCCAAAATCCAGAAAGTTTTGGGATCCAATTCCAAAATCCAAGAAAGTTTTGGGATCCAATTCCAAAACCCCAAAATATTTTAGGGTCCAATTCCAAAATCCCAGAATGTTTTGGGATCCAATTCCAAAACCCCAGAAAGTTTCGGGATCCAATTCCAAAATCCCAGAAAGTTTTGGGATCCAATTCCAGCATCCCAAAATATTTTAGGGTCCAATTCCAAAATCCCAGAATGTTTTGGGATCCAATTCCAAAATCCCAGAAGGTTTTGGGATCCAATTCCAAGATCCCAGAATATTTTGGAATCCCTTTCCAAGATCCCAGAATATTTTAGGATCCAATTCCAAAATCCCAGAATATTTTAGGATCCAATTCCAAAATCCCAGAAGGTTTCGGGATCCAATTCCAAAATCCCAGAATATTTTAGGATCCAATTCCAAAACCCCAGAATGTTTTGGGATCCCTTTCCAGGATCTCAGAATATTTTGGGATCCAATTCCAGGATCCCATTCCAGTATCCCAAAATATTCCAGAATCCCATTCCAAGATCCAGAACATTTTGGGATCCCAAAATGTTTTGGCCTCCCATTCCTGAATCCCAGAAAGTTTTGGGATCCAATTCCAGAATCCCAGAATATTTTAGGAATCCCATTCCAAGATCCCAGAACATTTTGGGATCCAATTCCAAAATCCCAGAATGTTTTGGGATCCAATTCCAAAATCCCAGAAGGTTTTGGGATCCAATTCCAAGATCCCAGAATATTTTGGAATCTCAGTTCCAGCATTCCAGAATATTTTAGGATTCAATTCCAGAATCCCCAAAAATTTTGGAATCCCTTTCCAAGATCCCAGAATATTTTAGGATCCTATTCCAACATCCCAGAACATTTTGGGATCCCATTCCAGGATCCCAGAATATTTTGGGACCCCAGAATATTTTGGAATCCCAATTCCAGGATCCCAGAATATTTTGGAATCCAAGTTCAGGATCCCAGAATATTTTAGGAATCCCATTCCAGGACCCCACAATATTTTAGGATTCCAGAATACTTTAGGATCCAATTCCAAGATCCCAGAATATTTTAGGATCCCATTCCAGCATCCAGAATATTTTGGTATCCAATTCCAGGATCCCAAAATATTTGGGAATCCCATTCCAGGATCCCACAATATTTTCTGACCCCAGAATATTTTGGAATCCCAATTCCAGGATCACAGAATATTTTGGAATCCCACTGCAGGACCCCAGAATATTTTGGGATCCCAATTCCAGAATCCCAAAATATTTGGGAATCCCATTCCAGGATCCCAGAACATTTTGGGACCCCAGAATATTTTGGAATCCCATTCCAGGACCCCAGAACATTTTGGGATCCCAAAATATTTTGTGGTCCCATTCCAAGATCCCAGAATGTTTTGAGATCCCATTCCAGCATTCCAGAATATTTTGGGATCCAATTCCAGAATCCCCAAAAATTTTGGGATCCCTTTCCAAGATCCCAGAATATTCCTGAATCCCATTCCAGGATCCCAGAATATTTTGGGATCTCAGAATATTTTGGTATCCAATTCCAGAATGCCCAAAAATTTTGGAATCCATTTCCAAGATCCAAGAATATTTTAGGATCCCATTCCAGGATCCCAGAATATTTTGGAATCTCAATTCCAAGACCCCAGAACATTTTGGGATCCCATTCCAAGATCCCAGAATATTTTGGGACCCCAGAATATTTTGGAATCCCAATTCCAGAATCCCCAAAAATTTTGGAATCCCTTTCCAGGATCCCAGAATATTTTGGAATCCAAGTTCAGGATCCCAGAATATTTTAGGAATCCCTTTCCAAGATCCAAGAATATTTTAGGATCCTTTTCCACCATCCCAGAACATGTTGGGACCCCAGAATATTTTGGAATCCCAATTCCAGGATCCCAAAATATTTGGGAATCCCATTTCAGGATCCCAAAATATTTTGGGATCCAATTCCAAAATCCCAGAAAGTTTTGGGATCCAATTCCAGCATCCCAAAATATTTTAGGATCCAATTCCAAGATCCCAGAATATTTTGGAATCTCAGTTCCAGCATTCCAGAATATTTTAGGATACAATTCCAGAATCCCCAAAAATTTTGGAATCCTTTTCCAAGATCCCAGAATATTTTAGAATCCCATTCCAGCATCCCAGAATATTTTAGGAATCCCATTCCAGGACCCCAGAACATTTTGGGACCCCAGAATATTTTGGAATCCCAATTCCAGGATCCCAGAATATTTTAGGATCCAATTCCAAGATCCCAGAACATTTTGGGATCCCATTCCAGGATCCCTTTCCAGGATCCCAGAATATTTTGGGATCCAATTCCAGAATCCCCAAAAATTTAGGAATCCCATTCCACCATCCCAGAATATTTTAGGAATCCCATTCCAAGACCCCAGAATATTTTGGAATCCCAGTTCCAGGATCCCAGAATATTTTAGGAATTCTAGTCCCAGATCCCAGAACATTTTGGGATCCAATTCCAGAATCCCAGAATATTTTAGGAATCCCATTCCAAGATCCCAGAATATTTTGGGACCCCAGAATATTTTGGAATCCAAGTTCAGGATCCCAGAATATTTTAGAAATCCCATTCCAAGATCCCAGAATATTTTGAGATATCCAAATATTTTAGGATCCAATTCCAGAATCCCAAAATATTTGGGAATCCCATTCCAGGATCCCAGAATATTTTAGGATCCAATTCTAAGATCCCAGAATATTTTAGGATCCAATTCCAGAATACCCAAAAATTTTGGAATCCCTTTCCAGGATCCCAGAATATTTTGGGATCCAATTCCAGGATCCCAGAATATTTTAGGAATCCCATTCCAAGATCCCAGAACATTTTGGGATATCAGAATATTTTAGGATCCCATTCCAGCATCCCAGAATATTTTGGAATCCCAATTCCAGGATCCCAGAATATTTTGGAATCCAATTCCAGAATCCCCAAAAATTTTGGAATCCCTTTCCAAGATCCCAGAATATTTTAGGATCCAATTCCAAGATCCCAGAATATTTTAGGAATCCTAGTCAGGATCCCAGAATATTTTAGGAATCCCATTCCAAGATCCCAGAATATTTAGGATCCCATTCCAGCATCCCAGAACATTTGGGAATCCATTCTAGGATCCCAGAATATTTTAGGATCCAATTCCAGGATCCCAGAATATTTGGGACCCCAGAATATTTAGGAATCCCTTTCCAGCATCCCAGAATATTTTAGGAATCCCATTCCAAGATCCCAGAACACTTTGGGATATCCAAATATTTCGGGATCAGCATTGGAAGCTGGATGAGATCCGGGGCCAGCTGGAATTCCTGCTGGATTCTTTTGGGAATAATTTATTTTAGGAAAATAAATCTGAAAACTTTGGGAGTGGAGCATTCCCCAAACACCCCGGGGCATTGGGGCGGCCTTGGATGTGTCCTGGTCATTCCCAAACCTGTTCCTGAAAATTCCTTGGAAAATTGGGATTTTGATGTGTCCCGGTCATTCCCAAACCTGTTCCTGTGGATTCCTTGGAAAATTGGGGCTTTGATGTGTCCTGGTCATTCCCAAACCTGTTCCTGAAAATTCCTTGGAAAATTGGGACTTTGATGTGTCCTGGTCATTCCCAAACCTGTTCCTGAAAATTCCTTGGAAAATTGGGACCCTGTTCCTGTGGATTCCTTGGAAAATTGGGATTTTGATGTGTCCCGGTCATTCCCAAACCTGTTCCTGAAAATTCCTTGGAAAATTGGGGCTTTGATGTGTCCTGGTCATTCCCAAACCTGTTCCTGAAAATTCCTTGGAAAATTGGGGCTTTGATGTGTCCTGGTCATTCCCAAACCTGTTCCTGAAAATTCCTTGGAAAATTGGGACCCTGTTCCTGAAAATTCCTTGGAAAATTGGGGCTTTGATGTGTCCCAGTCATTCCCAAACCTGTTCCTGTCTGAATCCTGCTGAATGGAATTTGTGATGTGTCCCTCATTCCCAAAACCTATCCAGGGTCGAACATCCTCCTGATGAATTTGGAATTTCCCTCTTCCAAAAATATAAAATAGTATTATATAATATAATTTATTTATATTTATTTATATAGATTTATTTATTTATATTTATAAATATATTTATATATTTATTTATATAGATTATTTATATAGATGGGATATATAGGAAGGAATGGAAATGTTAAAAATGAGTGAAAATGAAATTTTGGGATTTCCTGGGTGTGGGAAAGGTCGGGAATGGGATTTGAGGTGTTGGGGTTTGGGGTTGTGGAGGCATGAAAGGGATGGGAACCCCATAAATGGGTGGGAACCCCATAAATGCATGGAAACCCCATAAATGGATGGAAACCCCATAAATGGATGGAAAAAATGGATGAAAATCCCATAAATGGATGGAAAAAATGGATGGGAACCCCATAAATGGATGGGAACCCCATAGAAAAACCCATGGAATGGATGAAAATCCCATAAATGGATGGAACATAAAGTGGATGAAAAAATGCATGGAAACCCATAAAATGGATGGGAACCCCATGGAATGGATGGAAACCCCATAAAATGGATGGGAACCCCATAAATGGATGGAAAAAATGGATGGGAACCCCATAAATGGATGGAAACCCCATAAATGGATGGGAACCCCATAAATGGATGGGAACCCCATAAATGGATGGGAACCCCATAAATGGATGGGAACCCCATAAATGGATGATAATGGATGGAACCCCATAATGGATGGAGAACACCCCATAAATGGATGGGAACCCCATGGAATGGATTGGAACCCCATAAAGTGGATGGATAAATGGATGGAAACCCCATAAAATGGATGGGAACCCCATGGAATGGATGGGAACCCCATAAATGGATGGAAACCCCATAAATGGATGGAAACCCCATAAATAGATGGGAACCCCATAAATGGGTGGAAAAAATAGATGGAAACCCCTTGAAATGGATGGGAAAAATGGATGATAACCCCATAAATGGATGGGAACCCCATAAATGGATGGGAACCCCATAAATGGAGGGAACCCATAAATGATGGGAAAAAATGGATGATAAACCATAATGATGGGAATCCCATAAATGGATGGGAACCCCATAAAATGGATGGGAAAAATGGATGATAACCCCATAAATGGATGGAAAAAATGGATGGGAACCCCATAAATGGATGGGAACCCCATAAATGGGTGGGAACCCCATGAAATGGATGGGAACCCCATAAATGGATGGAAACCCCATAAATGGATGGAAACCCCATGGAATGGGTGGAAACCCCATAAATGGATGGGAACCCCATTAAATTGATGAAAACCCAATGAAATGGATGGAAACCCCATAAATGGATGGGAACCCCATAAATGGATTGAAAAAATAGATGGGAACCCCATAAATGGATGGGAACCGCATAAAAATGGATGGAAAAAATGGATGATAATCCCATAAATGGATGGGAAAAATGGATGGGAATCCCATAAATGGATGGAAACCCCATAAATGGATGGAAACCCCATAAAATAGGTGGAAACCTCATGAGATGGATGGAAACCCCAACCCCATAAATGGATGGGAACCCCATAAATGGATGGGAAAAATGGATGAAAATCCCATAAATGGATGGAAAAAAATGGATGATAACCCCATAAATGGATGGGAACCCCATAAATGGATGGAAAAAATGCATGGGAACCCCATAAATTGGTGGAAACCCATAAATGGATGGGAACCCCATAAATGTGTGGGAACCCCATAAAATAGATGGAACCCAATGAAAATGGGTGGAAAATAATGGATGGGAACCCCATTAAATTGATGGAAACCCCATAAATAGATGGAAACCCCATGGAATGGATGGAAGAAATGGATAGGAACCCCATAAATGGATGGGAAAAATGGATGGGAGCCCCATAAATGGATGGGAACCCCATAAAATTGGTGAAAACCCCATAAATGGATGGGAGCCCCATGGAATGGATGGGAACCCCATAAATGGATGGGAACCATGGATGGAAACCCCATAAATGGATGGAAACCCCATAAATGGATGGAAACCCCATAAATGGATGGGAACCCCATGGAATGGATGGAAACCCCATAAATGGATGGAAACCCCATAAATGGATGGGAACCCCATAAATGGATGGAAAAAATGGATGGGAACCCCATAAATGGATGGGAACCCCATAAATTGGATGGATAAATGGATGGAAACCCATAAATGGATGGGAACCTATGAATGGATTGGAACCCCATAAATGGATGAAAATGGATGGGAACCCCATAAATAGATGGAAAAATGGATGGGAACCCCATAAATGGATGGAAACCCCATGGAATGGATGGAAGAAATGGATGGGAACCCCATAAAATGGATGGAAAAAATGGATGGAAACCCCATAAATGGATGGAAAAGGATGAACCCCACAAACAGATGAAAACCCCATAAATGTTCTTTATTTTGGTTGCAGGGGTGCTCCGTGCCGTGCTGGAGGCCGCGGCCGCCGGCGCCTCCGTGCTGTGCCTGTGCGAGAAGGGCGACGCCCTGATCATGGAGGAGACGGGCAAAATCTTCAAGAAGGAAAAGGAAATGAAGAAAGGTGAGGGAATCACAAATTCCTTGGGTTTCCTCTTGGATTTTAATCCCAAATCCTCCCTGCTGTGCCTCAGGTTTTTGTTATTCCAATAATTCCATGTGGGAGGGTTTGGGATACTGGGTGGGATGGAGATTTAGGGTCACCAAATGGAGATTTAAGGTCCCCAAATGGAGATTTAAGGTCCCCAAATGGGAATTTAAGGTCCCCAAATGAGGATTTAAGGTCCCCAAATGGGGATTTAAGGTCCCTAAATCCCAAAATTTGAGGTTCTGGGAGTAGATTTAGGTAGAATATCAGGAAGAAATTCCTCTCTGGAATGTGCTAGAATGGAATTTGAGTGACCCAGGCTGGGTTGGAGCAGCCCAGAATAGGGAAAGGTGTCCCAGGAGGGTGGAATGGGGATTTAAGGTCCCCAAATGGAGATTTAAGGTCCCCAAATGGGGATTTAAGGTCCCCAAATGAGGATTTAAGGTCCCCAAATGGAGATTTAAGGTCCCCAAATGGAGATTTAAGGTCCCCAAATGGAGATTTAAGGTCCCCAAATGGGGATTTAAGGTCCCCAAAATCCCAAAATTGGAGGTGCTGGGAGTCACTGGAATGGATTTCCCATCCCTGTGAGTGACCCAGGCCAGCCTGGGATGGGTGAAGTTGTCCCAAGAGGGTGAAATGGAGATTTAAAGACCCCAAAATCCTAAAATTGGAGGTGCTGGGAGTAGATTTAGGTGGGATATCTGAAGAAATTCCTCCCTGGAATGTTCCAGAATGGAATTTGAGTGACCCAGGCCAGGCTGGGATGGAGATTTAAGGTCCCCAAATGGGAATTTAAGGTCCCCAAATGAGGATTTAAGGTCCCCAAATGGGAATTTAAGGTCCCCAAATGGAGATTTAAAGACCCCAAATGGGAATTTAAGGTCCCCAAAATCCCAAAATTTGAGGTTCTGGAAGGAGATTTAGGTGGAATATTGGGAAGAAATTCCTCTCTGGAATGTGCTGGGATGGAATTCCCATCCCTGCAAACATCCCAGGCTGGACTGGACCAGCCCAGAATAGGGAAAGTTGTCCCAAGAGGGTGGGATGGGGATTTAAGGTCCCCAAATCCCAAAATTTGAGGTTCTGGAAGTAGATTTACGTGGAATATCAGGAAGAAATTCCTCTCTGGAATGTTCCAGAATGGAATTTGAGTGACCCAGGCCAGGCTGGGATGGAGATTTAAGGTCCCCAAATGGGGATTTAAGGTCCCCAAAATCCCAAAATTGGAGGTGCTGGAAGTAGATTTAGGTGGAATATCAGGAAGAAATTCCTCTCTGGAATGTGCTGGAATGGAATTCTCATCCTGCAAATTATCCCAAGCCAGCCTGGGATGGGGAAAGGTGTCCCAGGAGGATGGAATGGAGATTTAAAGTCCCCAAATGGAGATTTAAGGTCCCCAAATGGGAATTTAAGGTCCCCAAATGGAGATTTAAGGTCCCCAAATGGAGATTTAAGGTCCCCAAATGGGGATTTAAGGTCCCCAAATGGGGATTTAAAGTCCCCAAATGAGGATTTAAGGTCCCCAAATGGGGATTTAAGGTCCCCAAATGGGGATTTAAAGTCCCCAAATGAGGATTTAAGGTCCCCAAATGAGGATTTAAGGTCCCCAAATGGGGATTTAAAGTCCCCAAATGGAGATTTAAGGTCCCCAAATTGAGGTTTAAAGTCCCCAAATGGGAACTTAAGGTGCCCAAATAGAGATTTAAGGTCCCCAAATGGGGATTTAAGGTCCCCAAATGGGGATTTAAGGTCCCCAAATGGGGATTTAAGGTCCCCAAATGAGGATTTAAGGTCCCCAAATGGGGATTTAAGGTCCCCAAATGGGGATTTAAAGTCCTAAAATGGGAATTTAAGGTCCCCAAATGGAGATTTAAAGTCCCCAAATGGAGATTTAAGGTCCCCAAATGGGGATTTAAGGTCCCCAAATGGAGATTTAAGGTCCCCAAATCCCAAAATTTGAGGTTCTGGGAGCAGATTTAGGTGGGATATCTGAAGAAATTCCTCCCTGGAATGTTCCAGAATGGAATTGGAGTGACCCAGGCCAGCCTGGGATGGGTGAAGTTGTCCCTAGAGGGTGAAATGAAGATTTAAAGACCCCAAATGGGAATTTAAAGTCCCCAAATGGAGATTTAAGGTCCCCAAATGGGGATTTAAGGTCCCCAAATGGGGATTTAAGGTCCCCAAATGGAGATTTAAGGTCCCCAAATGGGGATTTAAGGTCCCCAAATGGGGATTTAAGGTCCCCAAATGGAGATTTAAAGTCCCCAAATGGAGATTTAAAGTCCCCAAATGGGAATTTAAGGTCCCCAAATGGGGATTTAAGGTCCCCAAAATCCCAAAATTGGAGGTGCTGGGAGTCACTGGAATGGATTTCCCATCCCTGTGAGTGACCCAGGCTGGGTTGGGATGGGTGAAGTTGTCCCAGGAAGGTGGAATGGAGATTTAAAGTCCTAAAATGGGAATTTAAGGTCCCCAAATGGGGATTTAAGGTCCCCAAATGGGGATTTAAGGTCCCCAAATGGGGATTTAAGGTCCCCAAATGAGGATTTAAGGTCCCCAAATGGGAATTTAAGGTCCCCAAATGGAGATTTAAGGTCCCCAAATGGGGATTTAAGGTCCCCAAATGGGAATTTAAGGTCCCCAAATGGGGATTTAAGGTCCCCAAATGGGAATTTAAGGTCCCCAAATGGAGATTTAAGGTCCCCAAATGGGGATTTAAGGTCCCCAAATGGAGATTTAAGGTCCCCAAATGGGGATTTAAGGTCCCCAAATCCCAAAATTTGAGGTTCTGGGAGTAGATTTAGGTGGGATATT
The DNA here is from genome assembly GCF_028769735.1 of Zonotrichia leucophrys gambelii. Taxonomy (NCBI): domain Eukaryota; kingdom Metazoa; phylum Chordata; class Aves; order Passeriformes; family Passerellidae; genus Zonotrichia; species Zonotrichia leucophrys. Next base: position 2,369,519 of record NC_088198.1, on the reverse strand, counting down.
GGGAAGAAATTCCTCCCTGGAAGGTTCCAGAATGGAATTTGAGTGACCCAGGCTGGGTTGGGATGGGGAAAGGGGTCCCAGGAGGGGGGAATGGAAATTTAAAGACCCCAAATGGGGATTTAAGGTCCCCAAATGAGGATTTAAGGTCCCCAAATGGGGATTTAAGGTCCCCAAATGGAGATTTAAGGTCCCCAAATGAGGATTTAAGGTCCCCAAATGAGGATTTAAGGTCCCCAAATGGGGATTTAAGGTCCCCAAATCCCAAAATTGGAGGTGCTGGAAGTCACTGGAATGGATTTCCCATCCCTGTGAGTGACCCAGGCCAGCCTGGGATGGGGAAAGGTGTCCCAGGAGGATGGAATTGAGATTTAAAGACCCCAAAATCCCAAAATTTGAGGTTCTGGGAGTAGATTTAGGTGGGATATCTGAAGAAATTCCTCCCTGGAATGTTCCAGAATGGAATTGGAGTGACCCAGGCCAGCCTGGGATGGAGATTTAAGGTCCCCAAATGGGGATTTAAGGTCCCCAAATGGGGATTTAAGGTCCCCAAATGGGGATTTAAGGTCCCCAAATGGGGATTTAAGGTCCCCAAATGGGGATTTAAGGTCCCCAAATGGGGATTTAAGGTCCCCAAATGGAGATTTAAGGTCCCCAAATGGAGATTTAAGGTCCCCAAATGGAGATTTAAAGACCCCAAATGGAGATTTAAGGTCCCCAAATGGGGATTTAAGGTCCCCAAATGGAGATTTAAGGTCCCCAAATGGGGATTTAAGGTCCCCAAATGAGGATTTAAGGTCCCCAAATGGAGATTTAAAGTCCCCAAATGAGGATTTAAGGTCCCCAAATGGGATTTAAAGTCCCCAAATGGAGATTTAAAGTCCTAAAATGGGAATTTAAGGTCCCCAAATGGAGATTTAAGGTCCCCAAATGGAGATTTAAGGTCCCCAAATGAGGATTTAAGGTCCCCAAATGGAGATTTAAAGTCCCCAAATGAGGATTTAAGGTCCCCAAATGAGGATTTAAAGTCCTAAAATGGGAATTTAAGGTCCCCAAATGGAGATTTAAAGTCCCCAAATGGGAATTTAAGGTCCCCAAATGGGGATTTAAGGTCCCCAAATGAGGATTTAAGGTCCCCAAATGGGAATTTAAGGTCCCCAAATGGGGATTTAAAGACCCCAAATGGAGATTTAAGGTCCCCAAATGGGGATTTAAGGTCCCCAAATGGAGATTTAAGGTTCCCAAATGGGGATTTAAGGTCCCCAAATCCCAAAATTGGAGGTGCTGGAAGTCACTGGAATGGATTTCCCATCCCTGTGAGTGACCCAGGCCAGCCTGGGATGGGGAAAGGGGTCCCAAGAGGGTGAAATGAAGATTTAAAGACCCCAAATGGGGATTTAAGGTCCCCAAATGGAGATTTAAGGTCCCCAAATGGAGATTTAAGGTCCCCAAATGGAGATTTAAAGTCCCCAAATGGGAATTTAAGGTCCCCAAATGAGGATTTAAGGTCCCCAAATGAGGATTTAAGGTCCCCAAATGGGGATTTAAGGTCCCCAAATGAGGATTTAAGGTGCCCAAATGGAGATTTAAAGTCCTCAAATGAGGATTTAAGGTCCATAAATGAGGTTTTAAGGTCCCCAAATGGAGATTTAAGGTCCCCAAATGAGGATTTAAGGTCCCCAAATGGAGATTTAAAGTCCCCAAATGGGGATTTAAGGTCCCCAAATGAGGATTTAAGGTCCCCAAATGGGGATTTAAGGTCCCCAAATGAGGATTTAAAGTCCCCAAATGGGGATTTAAGGTCCCCAAATGGAGATTTAAGGTCCCCAAATGGGAATTTAAGGTCCCCAAATGAGGATTTAAGGTCCCCAAATGGAGATTTAAGGTCCCCAAATGGAGATTTAAGGTCCCCAAATGAGGATTTAAGGTCCCCAAATGGGAATTTAAGGTCCCAAAATCCCAAATTCCTGATTTTTTTCCCGTTTTTCTCCTCAGGAATCGCCTTCCCCACCAGTATCTCCGTCAATAACTGCGTCTGTCACTTCTCCCCGCTCAAGAGCGACCAGGATTACATCCTGAAAAACGGGGATCTGGTCAAAATGTGAGTGCCAGGAAAATCCCAAATTCCCATGAAAATCCCAAATTTCCACCAATGAAATCCCAAAATTATCCAAGGTTCTGTCAGCCCACCCCGGGGTTTTAGTACAGAATTAATTGTGTGTTAATTAAAGGGTAATAATGAGCCTGGGGGGCAGCGTTGGGTGTGCTGGGGTCTGGTTGGAATTGCTGGGATTCCTGGGATTGATGGAATTGATGGAATTCATGGAATTGATGGAATGGCTGGAATGTCTGGAATTGATGGAATGGATGGAATGGCTGGAATGTCTGGAATTTTTGGTATTGATGGAATTCCTGGAATTGATGGAATGGATGGAATTGCTGGAATGGCTGGAATTCCTGGAATGGTTGGAATGGCTGGAATTGATGGAATTTCTGGAATTGCTGGAATTGATGGAATGGCTGGAATGGCTGGAATTGATGGAATTGCTGGAATGTCTGGGATTCATGGAATGGCTGGAATGGATGGAATTGATGGAATGGCTGGAATTCCTGGAATTGTTGGAATTCCTGGAATTGCTGGATTGGCTGGAATTGATGGAATTGTTGGAATTTCTGGAATTGATGGAATTCCTGGAATTCCTGGAATGGCCGGAATGGAAGGAATGGCTGGAATTTTTGGGATTGCTGGAATGGATGGAATGTCTGGAATTGCTGGAATGGCTGGAATTTCTGGAATGGCTGGAATTGTTGGAATTCCTGGAATTCCTGGAATTGATGGAATGTCTGGAATTGCTGGAATTGCTGGAATTTCTGGAATGGATGGAATTGCTGGAAGGTCTGGAATTGATGGAATTGATGGAATGTCTGGAATTGCTGGAATTTCTGGGATGGCTGGAATTCCTGGAATGGATGGAATTGCTGGATTGGCTGGAATTGATGGAATGGCTGGAATTCCTGGAATTGATGGAATTGCTGGAATTCCTGGAATTGTTGGAATTCCTGGAATGTCTGGAATTGATGGAATGGCTGGAATTGCTGGAATTTCTGGAATTGATGGAAATTCCTGGAATTCCAGAAATTCCTGGAATTGCTTTAATTGATGGGATTGCTGGAATTGATGGAATGGCTGGAATGTCTGGAATTGCTTGGAATTTCTGGAATTCTTGGAATTGCTGGAATTCCTGGGATGGATGGAATTCCTGGAATTGATGGAATGGCTGGAATTGATGGAATTGCTGGAATTGATGGAATTGATGGAATTCCTGGAATGGCTGGAATTGCTGGAATGGCTGGAATTGCTGGAATGGCTGGAATTGATGGAATGGCTGGAATTGATGGAATTGATGGAATTCCTGGAATTGATGGAGTTGCTGGAATTCCTGGGATGTCTGGATTTGCTGGAATTTTTGGTATTGCTGGAATTTCTGGAATACCTGGAATTCCGGGAATTGCTGGAATGGCTGGAATTTCTGGAATGGCTGGAATTCCTGTAATTGATGGAATGGATGGAATTCCTGGAATTTCTGGGATTGCTGGAATTGATGGAATTTCTGGAATGGCTGGAATTTTTGGAATTCCTGGAATTGTTGGAATTCCTGGAATGGCTGGAATGGATGGAATTCCTGGAATTGCTGGAATGTCTGTAATTTCTGGAATGTCTGGAATTGCTGGAATGGCTGGAATTGATAGAATGTTTGGAATGTCTGGAATTCCTGGAATTGATGGAATGTCTGGAATTGATGGAATTTCTGGAATTCCTGGAATTGATGGAATGTCTGGATGGAATTGCTGGAAGGTCTGGAATTGATGGAATTGATGGAATGTCTGGAATTGCTGGAATGTCTGGAATTCCTGGAATTGATGGAATGTCTGGAATTGATGGAATTCCTGGAATGGCTGGAATTGTTGGAATTGCTGGAATTCCTGTAATGGATGGAATGGCTGGAATTGATGGAATTCATGGAATGCGTGGAATTTCTGGGATTGCTGGAATTTCTGGAATTGATGGAATGGCTGGGATTGATGGAATTCCTGGAATTGATGGAATGGATGGAATTGATGGAATGGATGGAATTCCTGGAATTGCTGGAATTGCTGGAATGGCTGGAATTGATGGAATTCCTGGAATTGCTGGAATTTCTGGAATGGCTGGAATTGCTGGAATTTCTGGGGTTGATGGAATTGCTGGAAAGGCTGGAATTCCTGGAGTGTCTGGAATTTTTGGTATTGATGGAATGTCTGGAATTTCTGGAATGGCTGGAATTTTTGGAATTCCTGGAATTCCTGGAATTGATGGAATGGCTGGAATTGCTGGAATTGCTGGAATTCCTGGAATGGCTGGAATTTCTGGAATGGCTGGAATTGATGGAATTTCTGGGATTGCTGGAATGGCTGGAAATTCTGGAATTGATGGAATGTCTGGAATTGCTGGAATTCCTGGAATTGCTGGAATTTCTGGAATTGCTGGAATGGCTGGAATTGTTGGAATTCTTGGAATGTCTGGAATTGATGGAATTGCTGGAATTTCTGGAATTCCTGGAATGTCTGGAATTTTTGGTATTGATGGAATTTCTGGAATTCCAGGAATGGCTGGAATGGATGGAATTGCTGGAATTTCTGGAATTGATGGAATGGATGGAATGGCTGGAATTGCTGGAATTGCTGGAATGGCTGGAATTGATGGAATGGCTGGAATTGATGGAATTCCTGGAATTTCTGGAATGGATGGAATTCCTGGAGTTTCTGGAATTTTTGGTATTGATGGAATTCCTGGAATTGCTGGAATGCCTGGAATTGCTGGAATGCCTGGAATTGATGGAATTCCTGGAATTGATGGAATTCCTGGAATGGCTGGAATTGATGGAATTGCTGGAATTGCTGGAATTCCTGGAATTGATGGAATTGCTGGAATTGATGGAATTCCTGGAATTGATGGAATGGATGGAATGGATGGAATTGATGGAATTCCTGGAATTCCTGGAATGGCTGGAATTGATGGAATTCCTGGAATTGCTGGAATTGTTGGAATTCCTGGAATGGCTGGAATTGCTGGAATGGCTGGAATTGATGGAATTGCTGGAATTGCTGGAATGGCTGGAATGGCTGGAATGTCTGGAATGGATGGAATTCCTGGAATGGCTGGAATTGATGGAATTCCTGGAATGGCTGGAATTGCTGGAATTGCTGGAATTGATGGAATGGCTGGAATTGATGGAATTTCTGGAATTCCTGGAATGGATGGAATTCCTGGAATGGCTGGAATTCCTGGAATTGTTGGAATGGCTGGAATGTCTGGAATTGCTTGGAATTTCTGGAATGGCTGGAATGTCTGGGATTGCTGGAATGGCTAGAAATTCTGGAATTGATGGAATTTCTGGAATTCCTGGAATTGATGGAATTGCTGGAATTGCTGGAATTCCTGGAATTCCTGGAATGGATGGAATGGCTGGAATTCCTGGGATTGCTGGAATTGATGGAATTTCTGGAATGTCTGGAATTGTTGGAATGGCTGGAATTGCTGGAATTGATGGAATTCCTGGAATACCTGGAATTGCTGGAATGTCTGGAATTTCTGGAATGTCTGGAATTTCTGGAATGTCTGGAATTGTTGGAATGGCTGGAATTGCTGGAATTCCTGGAATTGATGGAATGGCTGGAATTTCTGGAATTCCTGGAATGTCTGGAATTGCTGAAATTGCTGGAAATGATGGAATTGTTGGAATTTCTGGAATGTCTGGGATTCCTGGAATTGTTGGAATTTCTGGAATTCATATTTTCCCCTCTGTTGCAGTGACCTGGGCGTGCACGTGGACGGGTTCATCGCCAACGTGGCGCACACCTTCGTGCTCGGCGCCTCCAAGGTGGGTTTGTCATCGGGGGGTGTCTGCTGGCACCTCTGGGTGCCAGGGGAGCCACCTGGGTGCCAGGGAACCACCCTGGGTGCCAGGGGAGCCACCCTGGGACTGAGGGGTGCCAGGAACCACCTGGGGCCTTTGGGTGCCATTGGAACCACCCTGGGACTGAGGGGTGCCAGGGAACCACCCTGGGTGCCATTGGAACCATCCTGGGACTGAGGGGTGCCAGGGGAGCCATCCTGGGTGCCACTGGAACCACCCTGGGTGCCATTGGAACCATCCTGGGTGCCAGGGGAGCCACCCTGGGACCTTTGGGTGCCATTGGAACCACCCTGGGTGCCATTGGAACCATCCTGGGGCCTTTGGGTGCCAGGGGAGCCACCTGGGTGCCATTGGAACCACTCTGGGACCTTTGGGTGCCATTGGAACCATCCTGGGTGCCAGGGGAGCCACCCTGGGACCTTTGGGTGCCAGGGAACCACCCTGGGACCTCTGGGTGCCATTGGAACCACCCTGGGTGCCAGGGGAGCCACCCTGGGGCCTTTGGGTGCCATTGGAACCACCCTGGGTGCCAGGGGAACCACCCTGGGACCTCTGGGTGCCAGGGGAACCACCCTGGGTGCCATTGGAACCATCCTGGGACCTTTGGGTGCCAGGGGAGCCATCCTGGGACCTCTGGGTGCCATTGGAACCACCCTGGGACTGAGGGGAAACCACTCTGGGACCTTTGGGTGCCAGGGGAGCCACCCTGGGTGCCATTGGAACCACCCTGGGACTGAGGGGAAACCACTCTGGGACCTCTGGGTGCCATTGGAACCACCCTGGGACCTCTGGGTCTGAGGTGGCACCACCCTGGGGTGTCACATTCTGAGGTGGCACCACCTTGGAACCTCTGGATCAAAGCTGGCACCACTCTGGGGTGTCAGGATCCGAGGTGGCACCACCATGGAGCTTCTGGATTCAAGGTGGCACCAACCTGGAACCTCTGGGTCTGAGGTGGCACCAATCCTCAGCCTCTGGATCCAAGGTGGCACCATCCCAAAATCTGTGGATCCAAGGTGGCACCACCCTGGAGTGTCACATTCTGAGGTGGCACCATCCCAAAATGTCAGGATTTGAGGTGGCACCACCCCAGGGTCCCTTTTTCCTGCTGGAATTCCCAGCATGAAAATTCCAAATAATTCCCCCAAAATTCCTAATTCCTAATTCCCCAAAATTGCTAATAATTCCCCAAAATTCCTAAAATTCCTAATTCCCCAAATTTCCTAATTCCCCAAATTCCTAATTCCCCAAAATTCCTAATAATTCCCCAAAATTCCAAATAATTCCCCCAAAATTCCTAATTCCCCAAATTCCTAATTCCCCAAAATTCCTAATTCCCATAATTCCTAATTCCCCAAAATTCCTAATTCCCCAAAATTCCTAATTCCCCAAAATTCCTAATTCCCTAAATTCCTAATTCCCAAAATTTCCCCCATTGGAATTTTGGTGGTTTTTGGGGAAAATCCCAAATTTCCCCATTGGAATTTTGGGGAAAATCCCAAATTTCCCCCATTGGAATTTTGGTGGTTTTTGGGGAAAATCCCAAAATTTCCCCATTGGAATTTTGGTGGTTTTTGGGGAAAATCCCAAAATTTCCCCATTGGAATTTTGGTGGTTTTTGGGGAAAATCCCAAATTTCCCCATTGGAATTTTGGGGAAAATCCCAAATTTTCCCATTGAAATTTCTCTGGAATTTTCCCAATCCATATTTTAATTACATAGCAATACCTAAACTGGGAAACTTCTGGAATTCTCTTGGGACTTTTTCCACTTCTCTGCCACATTCCAGAGATTGGAATAAATCCCAAAACATTGAATTTTCATCCCAAAATCCTTCAGAAATCCCAAATTTTGGTGTTTCCCCAAAATTACTAATTCCCCAAATTCCTAATTCCCAAAATTTTCCCCATTGGAATTTTGGTGGTTTTTGGGGAAAATCCCAAATTTCCCCCATTGGAATTTTTGGGGAAAATCCCAAAATTTCCCCATTGGAATTTTGGTGGTTTTTGGGGAAAATCCCAAATTTCCCCCATTGGAATTTTGGGGAAAATCCCAAATTTCCCTCATTGGAATTTTGGGGAAAATCCCAAATTTCCCCCATTGGAATTTTGGGGAAAATCCCAAATTTCCTCCATTGGAATTTTGGTGGTTTTTGGGGAAAATCCCAAATTTCTCCATTGGAATTTTGGGGAAAATCCCAAATTTCCTCCATTGGAATTTTGGGGAAAATCCCAAATTTCCCCCATTGGAATTTTGGTGGTTTTTGGGGAAAATCCCAAAATTTCCCCCATTGGAATTTTGGTGGTTTTTGGGGAAAATCCCAAATTTCCTCCATTGGAATTTTGGTGGTTTTTGGAGAAAATCCCAAAATTTCCTCCATTGGAATTTTGGGGAAAATCCCAAATTTCCCCATTGGAATTTTGGGGAAAATCCCAAATTTTCCCATTGGAATTTTCCCAATCCATATTTTGATTTCATAGCAATTCCTAAACTGTGAAACTTCTGGAATTCTCTTGGGACTTTTTCCACTTCTCTCCCACATTCCAGAAATTGGAATAAATCCCAAAACATTGAATTTTCATCCCAAAATCCTTCAGAAATCCCAAATTTTTGGTGGTTTTTTTCCAGGAAAATCCCGTTTGTGGCCGCAAAGCCGACGTCATCAAGGCAGCTCACCTGTGTGCCGAGGCCGCCCTGCGCCTGGTGAAACCCGGGAATCAGGTGGGAATTTTGGGAATTTTGGGAATTTTGGGAATCAAATAAACTTTTGGGAATTTTAGGACCCAACCTATGGGATTTTGTGGGAAAAATCTGGGTGGAAAATTGAATTTTTTTCAGTTTTTTGGGGTTTTTTTTGATGTGTTGGCTGGAAAAGCTTTGGGGTTTGTCCCAAAATATTTATGGAAATTATCCCAAAATTTATGGGATTTATGGGATTCAAATAAATTTTGGGAATTTTAGGAATCAACACCAAGATTTTTAGGACCCAACCTATGGGATTTTGTGGGAAAAATCTGGATGGAAAATTGAATTTTTTCGGGTTTTTTTTGATGTGTCGGCTGGAAAAGCTTTGGAGTTTGTCCCAAAATATTTATGGAAATTATCCCAAAATTTATGGGATTCAAATAAATTTTGGGAATTTTAGGAATCAACACCAAGATTTTTAGGACCCAACCTATGGGATTTTGTGGGAAAAATCTGTGTGGAAAATTGATTTTTTTCCTTTTTTTTGATGTATTGGCTGGAAAAGCTTTGGAGTTTGTCCCAAAATATTTATGGAAATTATCCCAAAATTTATGGGATTTATGGGATTCAAATAAATTTTGGGAATTTTAGGAATCAACACCAAGATTTTTAGGACCCAACCTGTGGGATTTTGTGGGAAAATCTGCATGGAAAATTGATTTTTTTCCTTTTTTTTTGATGTGTTGGCGGGAAAAGCTTTGGAGTTTGTCCCAAAATATTTATGGAAATTATCCCAAAATTTATGGGATTTATGGGATTCAAATAAATTTTGGGAATTTTAGGAATCAACACCAAGATTTTTAGGACCCAACCTATGGGATTTTGTGGGAAAATTTGTATGGAAAATTTATTTTTTTCGGGTTTTTTTTGATGTGTTGGTGGGAAAAGCTTTGGTGTTTGTCCCAAAATATTTATGGAAATTATCCCAAAATTTATGGGATTTATGGGATTCAAATAAATTTTGGGAATTTTAGGAATCAACACCAAGATTTTTAGGACCCAACCTATGGGATTTTGTGGGAAAAATCTGTGTGGAAAATTGATTTTTTTCCGTTTTTTTTTGATGTGTCGGCTGGAAAATCTTTTGGAGTTTGTCCCAAAATATTTATGGAAATTATCCCAAAATTTATGGGATTTATGGGATTCAAATAAATTTTGGGAATTTTAGGAATCAACACCAAGATTTTTAGGACCCAACCTATGGGATTTTGTGGGAAAATCTGTGTGGAAAATTGATTTTTTTCCGTTTTTTTTTGATGTGTTGGCTGGAAAAGCTTTGGAGTTTGTCCCAAAATATTTATGGAAATTATCCCAAAATTTATGGGATTTATGGGATTCAAATAAATTTTGGGAATTTTAGGAATCAACACCAAGATTTTTAGGACCCAACCTATGGGATTTTTGTGGGAAAATCTGGGTGGAAAATTGATTTTTTTTGGGTTTTTTTTGATGTGTCGGCTGGAAAAACTTTGAGGTTTGTCCCAAAATATTTATGGAAATTATCCCAAAATTTATGGGATTTATGGGATTCAAATAAATTTTGGGAATTTTAGGAATCAACACCAAGATTTTTAGGACCCAACCTATGGGATTTTGTGGGAAAAATCTGGATGGAAAATTGATTTTTTTCCGGTTTTTTTTGATGTGTTGGCGGGAAAAGCTTTGGGGTTTGTCCCAAAATATTTATGGAAATTATCCCAAAATTTATGGGATTTATGGGATTCAAATAAATTTTGGGAATTTTAGGAATCAACACCAAGATTTTTAGGACCCAACCTATGGGATTTTGTGGGAAAAATCTGGATGGAAAATTGATTTTTTTCCGTTTTTTTTGATGTATTGGCGGGAAAAGCTTTGGAGTTTGTCCCAAAATATTTATGGAAATTATCCCAAAATTTATGGGATTTATGGGATTCAAATAAATTTTGGGAATTTTAGGAATCAACACCAAGATTTTTAGGACCCAACCTATGGGATTTTGTGGGAAAAATCTGGATGGAAAATTGATTTTTTTCGGGTTTTTTTTGATGTGTTGGCTGGAAAATCTTTTGGAGTTTGTCCCAAAATATTTATGGAAATTATCCCAAAATTTATGGGATTTATGGGATTCAAATAAATTTTGGGAATTTTAGGAATCAACACCAAGATTTTTAGGACCCAACCTGTGGGATTTTGTGGGAAAAATCTGTGTGGAAAATTGAATTTTTTCCGGTTTTTTTTGATGTGTTGGCGGGAAAATCTTTTGGAGTTTGTCCCAAAATATTTATGGAAATTATCCCAAAATTTATGGGATTTATGGAAAAGTCCTGCTAGGGGTGGGTGATGTTATTTATCTATAAAATTGTGAAATTTTTGGGGTTTTTTTGGTGTTTTATTTGTAATTTCAGAACACACAAGTGACAGAGGCCTGGAATAAAATCGCCCACGCGTTTCACTGCACACCCATTGAAGGTGAGGGGGAAAATGGGAATTTCAGGAAAAGGGAAAAAAGGAATTCAGGGGAAAAGGGATTTTCAGGGAATTTCAGGAAAAAGGGAAAGAGAAAAAGGGAATTCCAAGGAAAAGGGATCATGGAAAAAGGGAATTCCAGGGGAAAGGGAATTCCAGGGAAAAGAAAATTTCAGGAAAAAAGGAAAGGGAAAAGGAGAATTCCAGGGAAAAGGGATCCCAGAAAAAAAAGGGATTCCAGTAAAAGGGATTTCCAGGGAAAAGGGAATTTCAGGGAAAAAAGGGGATTCCAGTAAAAGGGATTTCCAAGGAAAAGGGAATCCTGGAAAAGGGGAATCCAGGAAAAGGGATAAAAGGGAAAAGGGAATTTCAGGAAAAAAGGAAAGGGAAAAGGAGAATTCCAGGGAAAAGGGATCCCAGAAAAAAAGGAATTTCAGGGAAAAAAGGGATTCCAGTAAAAGGGATTTCCAGGGAAAAGGGAATCCAGGAAAAGGGATAAAAGGGAAAAAGAGATTCCAGTAAAAGGGATTTCCAGGGAAAAAGGGAATTTCAGGAAAAAGGGGATTCCAGTAAAAGGGATTTCCAGGGAAAAGGGAATTTCAGGGAAAAAGGGAATTCCAGGGAAAAGGGATCATGGAAAAACGGAATTCCAGGGAAAGGGAACTTCAGGGAAACAGGGAATTTCAGGGAAAAAGGGATTCCAGGGAAAAGAAAATTTCAGGAAAAAAGGAAAGAGAAAAGGAGAATTCCAGGGAAAAGGGATCCCAGAATTTCCAGGGAAAAGGGAATCCAGGAAAAGGGGAATTCCAGGAAAAGGGAAAAAAGGAATTCAAGGGAAAAGGGAATTTCAGGGAAAAAAGGAAAGAGAAAAAGGGAATTCCAAGGAAAAGGAATTCCAGGGAAAAGGGATCATGGAAAAAGGGAATTCCAGGGGAAAGGGAATTTCAGGGAAAAAGGAAAGGGAAAAGGAGAATTCCAGGGAAAAGGGATTCCAGTAAAAGGGATTTCCAGGGAATTTCAGGGAATTTCAGGGAAAAAGGGAAAGAGAAAAAGGGAATTCCAAGGAAAAGGAATTCCAGGGAAAAGGGATCATGGAAAAAGGGAATTCCAGGAGAAAAGGGAATCCAGGAAAAGAATCCTAGGGAAAAGAGAATTCCAGGGAAAAGGGGATTCCAGGGGAAAATGGGAATTTCAGGGAAAAGGGATCACATGGAAAAGGGAATTCCAGGGAAAAGGGGAATAATGGAAAAATGGAATTCCAGGAGAAAGGGATCCCAGGGAAAAGGGATCCTGGGGAAAAGGAAGGCTCTGGGGTTGCTGGGTTGGGATCCTGGAGCTCACCCTGATCCTTTTGCTCTCCCTTTATTGGTTAAATCCCCTGGAATTCCAGGAATTCCCTTGGCTGCCTCCAGAGGGGGCTGGGAATGTTGGGAATGTTGGGAATGTTGGGAATGTTGGGAATGTTGGGAATGTTGGGAATGTTGGGAATGTTGGGAATGTTGGGAATGCCGGGTTGGGCTGGGAAAAGGGCAGGGATCCCCCAAAACCCCCCCATAATTGGGGTGGGAAAAGGGGGAGAATCCCCCAAATCTGGGAATTCCCAGTACAGACCAGTGCAAACCAGTCCATCCCAGTCCATCCCAGTCCCTCCCAGTCCATCCCAGTCCCATCCCAGTAAGGTCAAGTCCCATCCCAGTTCACTCCCAGTCCATTCCCAGTTAAAACCAGTCCATCCCAGTCCATCCTAATTCCATCCCAATCCCATCCCAGTCCCATCCCAGTTTGTTCCCAGTCCATCCCAGTCCCTCCCAGTCCATCCCAGTCCATCCCAATCCCATCCCAGTCCCTCCCAGTAAGGTCAAGTTCCATCCCAGTCCCTCCCAGTCCCTCCCAGTCCCTCCCAGTCCATCCCAGTCCATCCCAATCCCATCCCAGTCCCTCCCAGTAAGGTCAAGTTCCATCCCAGTCCCTCCCAGTCCCTCCCAGTCCCTCCCAGTCCATCCCAGTCCCTCCCAGTAAGGTCAAGTTCCATCCCAGTCCATCCCAGTCCCTCCCAGTCCATCCCAGTCCATCCCAGTCCCTCCCAGTCCCTCCCAGTCCCTCCCAGTCCATCCCAGTCCCTCCCAGTCCATCCCAGTCCCTCCCAGTCCATCCCAGTCCCATCCCAGTCCATTCCCAGTCCATCCCAATCCCATCCCAGTCCCTCCCAGTCCATCCCAGTCCATCCCAGTCCCTCCCAGTCCCTCCCAGTCCCTCCCAGTCCATCCCAGTCCATCCCAGTCCATCCCATTCCCATCCCAGTCCATCCCAGTCCCTCCCATTCCCATCCCAGTCCCTCCCAGTCCATCCCAGTCCCTCCCAGTCCCTTCCCAGTCCATCCCAATCCCATCCCAGTCCCTCCCAGTCCATCCCAGTTCCTCCCAGTCTCTCCCAGTCCATCCCAGTCCATCCCAATCCCTCCCAGTCCCATCCCATTCCCATCCCAGTCCCATCCCAGTCCCTCCCAGTCCCATCCCAGTCCCTCCCAGTCCCTCCCAGTCCATCCCAGTCCATCCCAGTCCATCCCAGTTCCTCCCAGTCCCTCCCAGTCCATCCCAGTCCATCCCAGTCCATCCCAGTCCCTCCCAGTCTCTCCCAGTCCATCCCAGTCCATCCCAATCCCTCCCAGTCCCATCCCAGTCCCTCCCAGTCCCATCCCAGTCCCTCCCAGTCCATCCCAGTCCCTCCCAATCCCATCCCAGTCCATCCCAGTCCATCCCAGTCCATCCCAGTCCCTCCCAGTCCATCCCAGTCCATCCCAGTCCCATCCCAGTCCCTCCCAGTCCCTCCCAGTCCCTCCCAGTCCATCCCAGTCCCTCCCAGTCCCTCCCAGTCCATCCCAGTTTGTTCCCAGTCCCTCCCAGTCCATCCCAGTTTGTTCCCAGTCCCTCCCAGTCCCTCCCAGTCCATCCCAGTTTGTTCCCAGTCCCTCCCAGTCCCTCCCAGTCCATCCCAGTTTGCCGTTGCAGGGATGCTGTCGCACCAGCTGAAGCAGCACGTGATCGACGGCGAGAAAACCATCATCCAGAACCCCTCGGACCAGCAGAAGTGAGAGGGGCAGAAACTGGGGGGCTTGGGGCAGAAATTGGGGGTTTCAGGGGCAGAAATTGGGGGGTTCAGGGGCAAAAATTGGGGGGCTTGGGGTAGAAATTGGGGGGCTTGGGGCAGAAATTGGGGGGGTCAGGGGCAGAAATTGGGGGGCTTGGGGCAGAAATTGGGGGGGTCAGGGGGAAAATTGGGGGGGTACAGGGGTAATAATTGAGGGGCTTGGGGCAGAAATTTGGGGGGTCAGGGGCAAGAATGGGGGGCTTGGGGTAGAAATTTGGGGGGGTCAGGGGCAATAATTGGGGGGTTCAGGGGGAAAAATTGGGGGGTTCAGGGGCAATAATTGGGGGGCTTGGGGCAGAAATTGGGGGCTTGGGGCAGAAATTGGGGGCTTGGGGTAGAAATTTGGGGGTTCAGGGGCAGAAATTGGGGGGAATTTGGGGGCAAAAATTGGGGGCTTGGGGCAGAAATTGGGGGGTTCAGGGTCTGAAATTGGGGGGAATTTGGGGGCAAAAATTGGGGGGTTCAGGGGTAAAAATTGGGGGGAATTTGGGGGCAAAAATTGGGGGGAATTTGGGGGCAAAAATTGGGGGCTTGGGGCAGAAATTGGGGGATTCAGGGGCAATAATTGGGGGGCTTGGGGTAGAAATTGGGGGGGGTCAGGAGCAGAAATTGGGGGCAATAATTGGGGGGGTTCAGGGGGAAAAATTGGGGGGCTTGGGGGCAGAAATTGGGGGGGGTCAGGGGCAAAATTGGGGGGGTTGGGGCAGAAATTGGGGGGCTTGGGGCAGAAATTGGGGGGTTCAGGGTCTGAAATTGGGGGTTCAGGGTCTGAAATTGGGGGAATTTGGGGGCAAAAATTGGGGGGTTCAGGGGCAAAAATTGGGGGGAATTTGGGGGCAAAAATTTGGGGGTTCAGGGGCAGAAATTGGGGGAGTTGGGGCAGAAATTGGGGGGGTCAGGGGCAATAATTGGAGGGTTTGGGGTAGAAATTGGGGGGGTTCAGGGGCAAAAATTGGGGGGCTTGGGGCAAAATTGGGGGGGTTCAGGGGCAAAAGTTGGGGGCTTGGGGTAGAAATTGGGGGGGTCAGGGGGAAAAATTGGGGGGAATTTTGGGTCAAAAATTGGGTTCAGGGGCAAAATTTGGGAGGCTTGGGGTAGAAATGGGGGTGCTTGGGGCAGAAATTGGGGGGTTCAGGGGCAAAAATTGGGGGGTTCAGGGGCAAAAATTGGGGGGCTTGGGGCAGAAATTGGGGGGGTCAGGGGCAGAAATTGGGGGGTTCAGGGGCAAAAATTGGGGGGCTTGGGGTAGAAATTGGGGGGGTTGGGGCAAAAATTGGGGGTTTGGGGGCAGAAATTGGGGGGGTCAGGGGCAAAATTGGGGGTTTGGGGCAAAAATTGGGGGGAATTTGGGGGCAAAAATTGGGGAGGGTCAGGGGTAGAAACTGGGGGGCTTGGGGCAGAAATTGGGGAGAATTTGGGGCAGAAATTGGGGAGGGTCAGAGGTAGAAATTGGGGGGTTCAGGGGCAAAAGTTGGGGGGTCAGGGGCAAAAATGGGGGGAATTTGGGGGCTTAGGGTGAAAAATGAGAGTGGGGTGAGAAATGGGGTCGGGCAGAAATTGGGGGCTTGGGGGCAAAAAGGAGGGGCAAAAATGGGGGTCAGGGGCAAAAATTGGGGGTTTAGGGGGAAAATGAGGGGGTCAGGATGAGAAATAGGGTCAGGGTCAGAAATGGGGGGTCAGGAGAAAAATGGGATCAGGAGGAAAATTGTGGGATCAGCATGAAAAAAGGGAACTCTTGGGGAAAGAAGGAATTTCCAGGAATATTTTGATTTTCCACAAATGCTCTGGAAACTTTTGCTTTCCTAAAAAATCCTGAATTCCCATCAATGCTTTTTGACGCTTTCCTGGAAGTTTTTCCCAGCAGAATTCCCAGATTTTCCTGCCTTCCCAACCCCTTTTTTTTTGTTTTTTCCCCCTTAGGAAGGACCACGAAAAAGCCGAATTTGAGGTGCACGAAGTCTATGCTGTGGACGTGCTGGTCAGCAGCGGCGAGGGGAAGGTCAGCCTGTGAATCCCTGACAAATCCCAGGGAATTCTCAGCTTCCAGAAGCTTCCCAGGTTCTGGAATTTTCCGTTTTGCAGGCCAAGGACGCGGGGCAGAGAACCACCATTTACAAGAGGGACCCGTCCAAGCAGTACGGGCTGAAGATGAAAACCTCGCGCGCCTTCTTCAGCGAGGTGGAGCGGCGCTTCGACACCATGCCCTTCACCCTCAGGTGGGAATGGGAATTCTGGGGCTGGGGTCCCACCTGGGATACCTGGATGGGGCTGGGATACCTGGATGGGGCTGGAAATTCTACCTGGGGTACCTGGATGGGGATGGAATCACACCTGGGGTACCTGGATGGGGTTGGGGTACCTGGATGGGGCTGGAAATTCTACCTGGGGTACCTGGATGGGACTGGAATCACACCTGGGGTACCTGGATGGGGCTGGGGTCCCACCTGGGGTACCTGGATGGGGCTGGAATTCCAGGGAAATCCCTGGGATTTCCTCAGCGAGGTGGAGCGGCGCTTCGACACCATGCCCTTCACCCTCAGGTGGAAATGGGGCTGGAATCACACCTGGGGTACCTGGATGGGGCTGGGGTCCCACCTGGGGTACCTGGATGGGGCTGGAAATTCTACCTGGGGTACCTGGATGGGGCTGGAGTACCTGGATATAGGGCTGGGGTCCCACCTGGGGTACCTGGATGGGGCTGGAAATTCTACCTGGGATACCTGGATGGGGTTGGGACCCTACCTGGGGTACCTGGATGGAGATGGAATCACACCTGGGGTACCTGGATGGGGCTGGGGTCCCAGCTGGGGTACCTGGATGGAGATGGAATCACACCTGGGGTACCTGGATGGGCTGGGGTCCCACCTGGGGTACCTGGATGGGGCTGGGGTCCCACCTGGGGTACCTGGATGGGGTTGGGGTACCTGGATGGGGCTGGAATCACACCTGGGGTACCTGGATGGGGCTGGAATCTCACCTGGGGTACCTGGATGGGGATGGAATCACACCTGGGGTACCTGGATGGGTCTGGGGTACCTGGATGGGGCTGGGGTCCCACCTGGGGTACCTGGATAGGGATGGAATCACACCTGGGATACCCGGATAGGGCTGGGGTCCCACCTGGGATACCTGGATGGGGCTGGGGTATCTGTATATAGGGCTGGAATTCCAGGGATTTCAGTGGAATTTCCACTGAATTCCAGAGGTTTCAGTGGTGCTTCGACACCATGCCCTTCACCCTCAGGTGGAAATGGGGCTGGGGTCCCACCTGGGGTACCTGGATGGGGATGGGGTACCTGGATGGGGATGGAATCACACCTGGGATACCTGGATGGGGCTGGGGTCCCACCTGGGGTACCTGGATGGGGCTGGGGTACCAGGATATAGGGCTGGGATTGAAGGGATTTGAGCTTCTTCAGCGAGGTGGAGCGGCGCTTCGACACCATGCCCTTCACCCTCAGGTGAAACTGGGGCTGGGGTCCCACCTGGGGTACCTGGATGGGGATGGAATCACACCTGGGGTACCTGGATGGGGCTGGGGTACCTGGATGGGGCTGGAAATTCTACCTGGGGTACCTGGATGGGGCTGGGGTCCCACCTGGGGTACCTGGGTAGGGCTGGAATAGCAGGGATTGGAGCCTTTGCCAGGCAGGTGTGTGTAGGTGTTGGCTCAGGTGTGAGCTCAGGTGTGCCCAGGTGTGCACTCAGGTGTGCCCAGGTGCACTCAGGTGTGCCCAGGTGTGCCCAGGTGCACTTTCAGGTGTGCTCAGGTGCACTCAGGTGCCTCCAGGTGCACTCAGGTGTGCCCAGGTGTGCTCCCAGGTGCACTCAGGTGTGCCCAGGTGCACTCAGGTGTGCCCAGGTGTGCCCAGGTACACTTTCAGGTGCACTCAGGTGTGCCCAGGTGCACTCAGGTGTGCCCAGGTGCACTTTCAGGCACTCCCAGGTGTGCCCAGGTGCACTCAGGTGTGCCCAGGTGTGCCCAGGTGTGCTCAGGCGCGCTGTCCCCTCAGGGCGCTGGAGGACGAGAAGAAGGCGCGCATGGGGGTGGTGGAGTGCGCCAAGCACGAGCTGCTGCAGCCCTTCAACGTCCTGTACGAGAAGGAAGGTGAGTGGGACACCTGGGGACACCTGGGGGGACAGGGGGGACAGGGGGGGACACCTGGGGGACACTTGGGGGACAGTGGGGGGGACGGGGGACACCTGGGGGACACCTGGGGGACAGGTGGGACAGGGGGAGACACCTGGGGGACACTTGGGGGGCAGGGGGGACAGGTGGGGACACCTGGGGACAGGGGGGGTAGCGGGGGACAGGGGGGGACACCTGGGTGGACAGGACGGGAAGGGTGGACCGGGGACACTGGGGACAGGGGACGGTGGGGGACATGGGGGGACACTTGGGGACACTGGGGGACATGGGGGACGGACATGGGGACACTGGGGACGGGGACAGGGGGGACACCTGGGGGACAGGGGGGGGACAGGGGGACACCTGGGGGACAGGGGGGACACCTGGGGGACAGGGGGGACACCTGGGGACAGGACAGGGGGACACCTGGGGACACCTGGGGACACTGGGGACAGGGGGACAGGGGGAGGGACACCTGGGGGACAGGGGGGGGACAGATGGGACACTGGGGACAGGGGGGGACACCTGGGGGGACACTGGGACCTGGGGACAGGGGACCGGGGGGACACCTGGGGGACAGGGGGGACAGTGGGGACAGGGGGGGACACCTGGGGGGACAGGTGGGGACACGGGGGACCTGGGACAGGGGATGGACATGGGGACAGGGGCAGGGGACGATAGGGGCAGGGGACAGGTGAGTCCTGGGGCAGGTGAGGGCGGATCCAGGTGAGTTTGGAGCTGCAGAGCCGCTCACAGCAGGGATTGCAGGTCCTGGCAGGTGTGAGGAGCAGTGATTGAAGGTCCTGGCAGGGCCGTAGCCCAAGTTTACCCTCAGTGCCCATTACCAGGACGCCCCAGGTCCTGGCAGGGCCATAGCCCAGGTTTAACCTCCAGGTCCTGGCAGGGCCATAGCCCAGGTTAATAGCTCAGGTTAACCCCTCAGTGCCCATTTACTCAGGATCGCCTCCAGGTCCTGGCAGGGCCGTAGCCCAGGTTAACCCCCAGGTCCTGGCAGGGCCGTAGCCCAGGTTAACCCCCAGGTCCTGGCAGGGCCGTAGCCCAGGTTAACCCCCAGGTCCTGGCAGGGCCGTAGCCCAGGTTAATAGCCCAGGTTAACCCCTCAGTGCCCGCAGGTCCTGGCAGGGCCATAACCCACTTAACCCCTGTGTGCCCGCAGGGGAGTTCGTGGCCCAGTTCAAGTTCACGGTGCTGCTGATGCCCAACGGCCCCATGAGGATCACGAGCGGCCCCTTCGAGCCCGAGCTCTACAAATCCGACCTGGAGGTGCAGGACGGCGAGCTCAAGGTGAGCTCCTCATTAATATTCATCATTAATAAGGCTAATATGCAAATTAAGCATCTGTAGAAACATCAAATTAATTTGTTTCTATTCCCATATAAAATACTCATAGGAAAAATGTATCTGTTTAGTGGTTTTGTTAATTATATTGGTTATTAATAGTTGTATTTTCTTGGGAAATAAAACAGAAAATACATTTATAATAGTTATTGGTATTGATGGATTAATTGCTGATCAATAAGAAATAATTTTTTATATAAAAATAATTTTAAAACTAAATTTTTACATGTAATAAATATAAAATAGCATAAATTATGTCTAAATAAAAATATAATAAATAAAAGTCTCTATAAATGTATACAGTTATTAATGTAAATATATAAAGATAAAAATAGCATTAATTATATAGTCTAATTAATAACCTATTAATAGTCTGTATTATATATTTATAAGAATAAGTCTAATTAATAGCCTATATTATATATATAAATATATAAAATATTTCTGTATAAATATATATAAATTTATACAACTATAAATATAGATAACACATAGTCTAATTAATATATAAAGATAGAAGCAGTACATTTATATCTACATATGACATCTTAATTAATATATTGTAGAGTAAAAGAGTAGCAAATTAATATTGATTGAATATTAATAACTGGAATAATAATGGAAATATTGATAATTAAAATGGGAATAATTGAAGTATTGTTATTGAAATATTTAATATTGAATATTTACTAATTGAAAGATGATGAAAGAAAAGTTTCAATTACATTAATAAATCAGGAATTAATTTTAAAATAAATTTATTATTAATTTATTATTAATTATTAACTTTAAAATGAAGTAAATAAAATTAATAAATAAAATATTGATACATAATAAAGCAGCACCTTCCCAGGGTTACCTGTCCTTGCTCCCATGGAAGGGAGACAAAGGAAAGGGAACCAAACCCCCCCAAAATCACCCAAATTTTTGAATTTCTTATCCCAAAAAACCCATTGGGATCATTTCCCACCTCCTCACCCTTCCCTCCCTTCCAGGCCCTTCTACAAAGCTCTGCCAGCAGGAAGACCCAGAAAAAGAAGAAAAAGAAGGTAAAAATCAATCACATTTTATGTTTAAAATGCCCAAATTCAGAATTTGGCGGTGTTTTCATGGGAAATAACCTGAAAAAATCCCTGAATTTGTCCCCACAGGCTTCCAAAAACGCTGAAAACGCCACCACGGGGGAGACGGCGGAGGAGAACGAGGCCGGCGATTGAGAAACCCTTGGAGTTCTCAAATCGCCCCTTTTATCCCCAAAACAAAAAAACCCAGAAAAAAACAAAATTCCATCCGGAAACGAAAGAATCTGGTGTTGGTCCAGGCAGTCTGGAATTCCCACAGAATCCAACAGCTCCCGTTGACTTTGCCAAGGAGGGAGGAATCTCTCGGTCACTTCAGACTTCCAAATGAAAAAAAAATAATTAAAAACACCCCAGAAAGAGCAGCAAAAAAAAAAAAAAAGAATAAAAATTAGGAGTGAAAGTCGCTATTAAATCTTTAATATTCCTCATGTTTGGAGAGGTGAATTTGTAAAATCCAGGGAGAGGGAGTGGAGGGAGCTGCTGATTCCTTCCTCCTCCTCTTTATCCTGCTGCCTTTTTAAATTTTTTTAATTTTTTCCCTTTGGAAATTTTCACAAAAAAAAAAACCCCAAAAATACCCCAAGTGATTCCACCCAGAAAAGTGCCCTGTGCGAGCAATCCGGGATTTTATCTTTTCCCTCTTTGGGATTGTACTTTAAAAATTGGGATTAAAAACCCCCAAATTTTAAGTTCCCCCCATCCACCCACTCACCCACCAGGAGCCTTTTCTGCCTCTGCCTTGATTTATGGGATTTCAAAAGAAAAAAAAAATCGCTATTTTTTAACACAAACTGGTTTTTAAAATAATCCAAACCCTCGGGAAGCCGCCGACATTCCGGCCTTTTGCGGAGCTGAATTCCCTAAAAAAAACCCCGGGTTTGGGTGTTTTTTATCCTTCCCAATATCCCCGGGAGCACATTCCACCTTTTTCCCCAGAGGGTAATTTTTATTTCACTTTTTCCCTCAGGATTCTTTGCTAATTTTGAGGGGAAAAAAAAAGCAACAAAAAAAAAAAATCCCACCAGAATTCCTCAGGGGAGAGGTGAGGGAAGCGCTGATCCGGGATAGGCCCGAGCCTAGGGGTATCGCTCTTTTATAGTCAATTTTTTACAAAAAAACCACATAAAAACGAGAAAAAAAAGCCGATTAAACGCCGTCAGTTGAATGTTTGAGGTTTTTTTTTTCTTTGCCGGTACCCCTGGTTCTTTTTTTCCCTCATGTTTTTTGGGAATTCTGATTCCCGCCTTACCCAACATTCCCGGGCGTTCTCCGCAGGCCGCGGTGCTTCCTCGTCCAAATCTGAGTTTTCCACCCCAAAATAAAAAAAAAAAAACAAAAAACTCCACACGTGCAAATGTTACCAAAGTCAAATAAAAGAGAATAAACGATGCGATATTGGATTTTATTCCGGTTTTTTTTTTCTTCAGTCTTTTTCTCTGGGGATTTGGGATTGTGGGGTGGAACCGGCCTGGACAGGTTTGGTGTTGGAAATGGGATTTTTGAGGGGAAAATGCTCAATTTTGAGGGGAAAATGTTCATTTGTGAGGGGAAATTTATCATTTTTGTGGGAAAAATGCTAATTGTTGAAGGAAAGTGCTAATTTTTGGAGGGAAAATGCTGATTTGTGAGGGAAAACTGCTGATTTCTGTGGGGGAAAAGTGTTCATTTTTGAAGGAAAACCACTCCTTTCTGAGGGGAAAGTTATCATTTTTGTGGGAAAAATGCTAATTATTGAAGGAAAGTGCTAATTTTTGGAGGGAGAATGCTGATTTCTGAGGGGAAAATGCTCGTTTTTTGAGGAGAAAATGCTCATTTCTAAGGGGAAAATGTTCATTTTTGTGGGGAAAATGCTCATTTTTGAGGGAAAAATACTGAGTTTGAGGGGAAAAGCCTCATTTTTGAGGGAAAAGTGCTCACTTTGAGGGGAAAATGCTGATTTTTAGGGGAAAAACCCCCAAATTTTGAAGGGAATAACCCTCAATATTAAGGAAAACCACCCCTCATTTTGAGGGAAAATATTGAGGGAAAAAAACTTGTTTTGAGGTAAAACTCCCGTATTTTACAGGAGTAAAAAAATCTCATTTTGTGGGAAAGACTCCCTCTTTTTAAGGGAAAAATCGTAATTTTAGGCTTTTAAATCAGTTTTTTCCGCTTGGAGACGGGAGCCAAAAGCTTTCCCAATCCACAGCAGGGATTTAAAAACCGCCGAGACGCGCGGGAGGTTTATTTAACTTTTTTATTTTGTATCTTTTACGCTACAATATAAAAATATTTTATATTTTTACTTGAAAGTCTCCAGAGGAGCTTGCGATTGCAACAAAATTACTGTTAAAGGCTTAGCGGAAATTAACAACAAAAAAATTGTATTTGGTGTTTTTATTCCCAATAAATTTGAGGCGGGGAGGGACCGAACCCCGCGGCGGCGCAAAATGGCGGCCGGCTGCCGGACTACAACTCCCATCGTGCTCCAACAGCGAGGAACTACACTTCCCGTCGTGCCTCGCGCAGCGGTGGGCGTGGCCTGAATGCTTCCCTATAAATAGGCCCCACCGGTGGGAGCGCGCCCCTCTCGGCCGCCGCCATCTTGGTGCCTTCCTCGGCCGCCGCCTCCATCCGCAGCCATCCGCCTCCATCCGCCGCCCCCCGCCCGCCGGGACTGAGCGGGGCCCCGTAGAACCGCCATGAGGGCCAAGGTGAGCGGCGGGGGGCGGCGCCGGGGCGGCCGATGGCGCCTCAGGAGCGGCCGGGCCTGCATGGAGGGCATGGGGAGGGCTGCGGCCTGGATGAGCCCCGGGGGCGGTGAAGGGAACCGGGGAACGGGAGGGGTCCCGGTGAGGGGCTGGGGGGGTCTAAGGGGGTGTCTTTGCTGGAGGGAATGTGAGGGGAAAGTGGGACAACTGGGAAGGAGAAGCCGATGTGGGACTGGGGGGAACTGGAGGCACTGGGGGAGCTGAACCACTTTGGGACTGGGAGTAGAGAGAGACAAACCAGTCTGGAACTGGGGCAGTGAGAGTTAAACCAGTCTGGAAGTGGGGTTACTGGGAGAGAGAAACCAGTCTGGGACTGGGTCACTGGGGAACCAAACTGGTGTGGGACTGAGGGAAATAAAGCAGTACAGAGCTGGGGACACTGGTGGGAACTGGGAACACTGGGAAAAGTAAACCAGTGTGGCACTGGGAGAGCCAAACCAGTGGGACTGGGAGCACTGGGGGAGGATTAGTGGGTACTGGGGGACACTGGGAGCACTGGTGGGCACTGGGGAGCAGTGGCTGCACTGGGAGTACTGGGGGGCACAGGTGGGCACTGGTTTTACAGGTGGGCACTGGTGGGTACTGGGAGCACTGATGGGTACTGGGATTACTGGGGGGCACTGGGAGTTCAGGTGTCACAGGTGGGCATTGGGGGGCACTGGGTACTGGTTATACTGGAGGGCACTGGGACTACTGGTGGGCACTGGTTACACTGGGGGATACTGGTTATATTGGTGGGTACTGGTTTGTACTGGCGGGTACTGGTTATACTGGGGGATACTGGTTATATTGGTGGGTACTGGTGGGCACTGGTTATACTGGGGGATACCGGTTATATTGGTGGGTACTGGTTTGTACTGGTGGGCAGTGGTTATACTGGGAGATACTGGTTATATTGGTGGGTACTGCTTTGTACTGGTGGGCACTGGTTATACTGGGAGATACTGGTTATATTGGTGGGCACTGGTTATACTGGGAGATACTGGTTATATTGGTGGGTACTGGTGGGCACTGGTTATACTGGGAGATACTGGTTATATTGGTGGGTACTGGTTATACTGGGAGATACTGGTTATATTGGTGGGCACTGGTTTGTACTGGTGGGCACTGGTTATACTGGGGGATACTGGTTATATTGGTGGGTACTGGTTTGTACTGGTGGGCACTGGTTTGTACTGGTGGCACTGGGGTCGCCGCCCTCTCTCACTCCCTCCCCTCTCTCTCTCCCCGCAGTGGCGCAAGAAGCGCATGCGCAGGTACGTGAGAGCCGCGGGCCCGCCCCGCCGCACCGGGGGCAGCTCCCGGTGCCCTCCCAGCCCCGGTGCCCCCCCCCCGGTTCCCTCCCGGTGCCCCCCCGGGGTGGTGACACCGCCCCCGCTCTGTCCCCAGGCTGAAGCGCAAGAGGAGGAAGATGAGGCAGAGGTCCAAGTAACGGCTCCCAGCGCGGGGATGCGCCCCGGTGCCCCCTCCCGGTGCCGGCCCGGTGCTGTCCCGGTGCCGCGGGGGGGCCCCGCCGGGCCGGGCCCGTTCTTCGCTTTGCGGCGGCCGCCGTGCCGTGAATAAAAGTTGTTGTTGCTTACACGGTGTGTGGGCTCTGTCGGTGACCGGGGGGGGGCGGGCTCGGAGTTTCTCCGGTAACCGGAGAGCAGCGTGGAGGTCCCGCCGGTAACGGGGCTGGGGATGGAACCGGGGATCCACCCGTAATGGGGCTGAGGGGGCTTCAAAGAACAAGACACGGTGAGAACCGGGGGTTTCTTCAGTGTGACCGCGGCGGCACCGGGAATCCTCCGGTAACGGGGCAGGGCGGTGAGACCGGGGGGAGAATTCCCCGGGAGCGGGATGAGCGCGGTGATTCCTCCGGTAACGGGAGCGGGGTGAGGAACCGCCCCGGTAACGGCGCCGTGAGCAGGGCCCGGACTCGCTCCGAGCCCTCCGGGTCCGGGAAGTTCCGGGATCCCCCACGCGGTAACGGCGCGACGGCGTCTCCCGCTGATGACGTCACGGCATTACGCATTTCCGGCGCGCCGCGCTCTCCCGGCTCTTTCCGGGCCGCCCCGGAAGCGGCACCGAGCGGGTCCCGCCCGCCGCCGGCACCGGCCGCGCGTTGGTGGCGCCGGAGGCCCCGCGGGGAGGCCGCGAGCCGGTGAGTGCCGGGCCGGGCCGGGGGAGGCCGCGCTCCGCCCTCCGCCAGGCCCCGCCGCTCCCGGTGCGCTCCGTGCCCGTCCCGCTGCGGCTCGCGGGGCTGTCACGGGACGCGCCGGGGTTTCCGCCGTGTTTCGGCGGTGCTGGCGGGCACCGGGGTTGCGGTGGGGGATCACCGGCCGTGCTGCCCCGGTACCGGCCCCGCCGCAGCCTCGGTGCCCCCCGGGATCCTCCCGTTCCTCCCTTCTGCCCTTCCCACCGGTACCGGGGGCACTCCCGGTCCTTCCCTCTCTCCCTCCCTTCCGTGCTCGCGGGGCCCCTCCCGGTCCGTCCCTCGGTGCCCGGGGCTGGGTGAATCCCCCTCTCCCCGCTTCCCGGGGTCCCTCCCGGTTCTTCCTTCATCCCCTCCTGCTCCTCATCCCCTCCCTCCCGGTGCCCCGGGGTGGGATTTGCCCCATTCCCCGTCCCGCCCTCCCTCAGTGTGATCTGGGGGTGGGACTCCCCCCATTCCCCGTCCCTCCCTCCCTCAGGTGACCCCTCCCGGTGCCCCGGGGTGGGTGGGGACCCTCTCGCCATCAGCACCGGGGTCACTCCCGGTCCCTCCCTCCCGGTACCCCGGGGTGGGACTTGTCCCGTTCCCTGTCCCCCATTCCTGGTCTGTCCTTCCTTCTGTGACCCTTTGGGGTGGGACTCCCCCCATTCCTTCCCTCCCTCACCCCATCCTCCCTTCTCTGGTGACCCCTCAGGGTGGGATTTACCCCATTCCCAGTCCCTCCCTCTCTCCTGGTGACCCCTCAAGCTGGGACTCCCCCCATTCCCTGTCCCTCTGGGGACCCCTCCCGGTACCCCAGGGTGGTTGGGGACCCTCTCCCCCTCAATACCGGGGTCACTCCCAGTCCCTCCCTCCTCTGGTGACCCCTCAGAGTGGGATTTACCCCATTCCCAGTCCCCCATTCCTGGTCTCTCCCTCCTTCATCCCATCCCTCCCTTCTCCGGTGACCCCTCAGGGTGGGATTTACCCCATTCCCAGTCCCTCCCTCTCTCCTGGTGACCCCTCAAGGTGGGACTCCCCCATTCTTGATGCCCCTCCTGCTCCCTACCCCATCCCTCCCTCCTCCAGTGACCCCTCAGAGTGGGATTTGCCCCATTCCCTGTCCCTCCCTCCTTCCCTCCTTCCCCCTGTCCCTCCATCTCTCCTGCTGACCCCTCAAGGTGGGCCTCCCCCCATTCCTGGTCCCTCTCTCCCTCCCTCCTCCAGTGACCCCTCTGGGTGCCCTGGGGTGGGATTTGCCCCATTCCTGGTCTCTCCCTCCTTCACCCCATCCCTCCTCCAGTGACCCCTCAGGGTGGGATTTACCCCATTCCCAGTCCCTCCCTCTCTCCTGCTGACCCCTCAGGCTGTGCCCCCCCATCCCTGACCATTCCCTCGCTGTCCGCAGCCCTCGCGGTGCCCGCGCCAGCCATGCCGGACCGGGACGGTTACCCCGCCAGCACCGGCGCCGGCCCCGGCGGCGTCAGCAGCGGCGACGAATCCTCGTCCGCCCTCCCCGACGACGACATCTGCCGCGATTTCCTGCGCAACGTCTGCAAGCGCGGCAAGCGCTGCCGCTTCCGGCACCCCGACATCTCCGAGGTCACCAACCTGGGCGTGCGCAAGAACGAGTTCATCTTCTGCCACGACTTCCAGAACAAGGAGTGCGTGCGCCTCAACTGCCGCTTCATCCACGGCACCAAGGAGGACGAGGATTGCTACAAGAAAACGGGCGAGCTGCCGCCGCGCCTGCGCCAGAAAGTGGCGGCCGGCTTGGGGCTGTCGCCGGCGGATCTGCCCAACAGCAAAGAGGAGGTGCCGATCTGCAGGGATTTCCTCAAAGGGGACTGCCAGCGCGGCGCCAAGTGTAAATTCCAGCATTTGCAGCGGGATTACGAGTACGAGGCGCGGGGCAGGGAGCAGGGCCGGCGCTACGAGCCCTTCGACGGCCTCTACGAGCCCGACGAGCCGGTGCTGAAGCGGCGGCGAGCCGAGGGGCTCTACGAGAGCTACGAGTACGGCTTCGCCAGCCCGCGCGCCGTGGAGTACCGGCTGCTGGAGGAGGAGAACGTGCTGCTCAGGAAACGCGTGGAGGACCTCAAGAAGCAGGTGAACAACCTGCTGGCCACCAACGAGGTGCTGCTGGAGCAGAACGCGCAGTTCCGCAACCAGGCCAAGGTGATGACGCTGAGCTCCACGGCCACGGCCAGCGAGCAGCCGCTGGCGCCCACGGTGACCAACTACAACCACAGCATCGCCCAGACTCACACCACGCTCAGCAGCCAGGCCCTGCAGCCCCGCCCGGTCACCCAGCAGGATTTGGTGGCGCCGGCGGGCGCTCAGGCGGCGCCTCCCGCCAACGGAGCCCCGTTGAACCCCGAGATCGCGCCGCTGTCGGCGGCGGCGGCGCTGGCGCAGACCATCGCGCAGGGCATGGCGCCGCCGCCCGTGTCCATGGCGCCCGTGGCCGTGTCGGTGGCGCCGGTGGCCGTGAGCATGGCGCAGCCGCTCGGCGGCATCACCATGAGCCACGCCACCACGCCCATGGTCACCTACCCCATCGCCTCGCAGAGCATGAGGATAACGGCCATGCCGCACTGACCCCGCCCCCGGGACCGGCGGGAGGCTGGCGGCGAACCCAGGGGTGGCGGGATGAGGATGGACGGACACACGGACGGACACACGGACAGTGTGGGATGTGCCACCCCCCCCATATCCCGGTGGGCGGACTGAGCACCGGGAGTGGGTGGTACCGGAGGTGGTACCGGGTGGTACCTGTAATGTTTTCGGCTATTAAAATAACAAAAAAAAAAAAAAGCCCAAAACCGCACGGGACGGGCTGTGCCGGTAGCGGCGGGGAGCGGGTGGGACACCGGAACGGGAAACCGGGACTGGAACCGGGAAACCGCGGTGGGGAAACCGGGACCGGGATGGGGCGCGCAGGGCCGTGATGTGGCCACGCCCCTCGTATAAACCACGCCCATCACATAGACCACGCCCACTTAGTAAATAAAGGCGTGGTCAATATACGCGAGCGCGGGGGGCGTGGCCAAGAGTTGGCGGCCGGTCCATGATTGACGCGTGAGGGAGTGGCCAGGGCGCGGCGCTCAGTGGGCGTGGCCAGCAGCTGGCAGGCGTCCAATGGGCGGTGCGTGCGTGTGTGTGTGGGAGGGGGGGCGCGTGTCCCGGGCCGCGCCGCTCAGCCAATCAGCGCCGCGTGCGTGCGCGGGGCGCGGCCGGGGCGGCGCCGCGGCGGGAGCGGAACGGGAGCGCGGAACGGGAGCGGAGCGGAGATGGAGCGGCGGAGCGGGCTCGGGCTGGCGGCTCTGGGCGCTCTGGGCCGGCGGCTGCTCTGGGCGCTGCCCGCTTACGCCGCGGGGCTGCTGGGGCTCGGTGCGGGCGCCGTGGTGCTCGCCCTGGCGCTCTACGCGGGCTGGCGGCGGCGGCGGCGCGCCCGGGAGCGCGGGATGCGCGCGGCCGAGCGCCTGCACCGTGAGGAAGAGGCGGCGGTGCGCGCCGCCGCCCGCGGGGAGCTGCCGGCCTGGGTAAGGTGCTCCCGAGCCATTACCGGTGCTGCGGCGCCGTTATCGCTCCCGGGGAAGCCCCGGCGGGATCCCCGCCCCGGGCACCGCCTTCCTCCCCTCCCCGCCGCTCTCTCGGTGGGAGTTTGGGAACCGCCCCCGGTGGGACCCCCGGGATTCCCGAGGCTCTCCCGGTTCTGCCGCGCCGCTGGAGTTCCCCGCACTTCCCGGGGTGGGGGGGTCCCGGTTCTCCGCTCCGCTGCGGGTCGCGCTTGGCGCACCGGGGGATCCCCGCGCACCCCCGGGAGCTCCCACGGCCGCCCCGGAGCTGTCCCGGCACGGGGGACCCCGCGGCACCGCACGGTCCCCGGTGGGACCCCCGCGCTGTGCCGCGCATCCCGCAACGCTCCCGTAGCCCCGGTCCCGGTCCCGCTTCTCTCTGCACCGCTCGGGACCCCCGGAACCCCCCGGGCATCCCCCGGTGCTGCTCCCCAGCCGCTCCTTGCGTTTCCCGGTGGGGCGGGGCCGCACCGGGACCCCCCGGGATCACCGGGACCCCCCCCCATCCCCATCCATCCCCCGGGGTTCGCCGCAGGGCGGGGTCCCCGCGCTCCGCTCCCCGGGGCAGCCCCGGTACCGCCCGGGCCTTCCGGCAGTGCCGTGACTCACCGGGCCCGGCGGGGGCCGCTTCCTGCCGCTGCCCGCGGGCTGGGAGGGGTCCGCACCCCCCCCCCCACCGCACCGGGACCCCCGTTTTGGGGAGGAGTTGGGGGTGACGGGAGCTTGGGGAAACTGAGGCACGGGCGGGAGGGGCCCGGTGGTTCCCGGTGCCCCCCCGGGCTCAGGGCCCCCCCCCGCTGTCCCCCCCAGGTCAGCTTCCCGGATGTGGAGCGGGCGGAATGGCTCAACAAGGTGAGGAGTCCGTGTGTCCGTGTGTCTGTGTGTCCGTGTGTCTGTGTGTCCGTGTGTCCGTGTGTCTGTCTGTCCGTGTGTCTGTGTGTCCGGGAGTCTGTGTGTCTGTCTGTCCGTGTGTCCGTGTGTCTGTGTGTCCGTGTGTCTGTCTGTCCGTGTGTCCGTGTGTCTGTGAGTCCGTGTGTCCGTGTGTCTGTCTGTCCGGGAGTCCGTGTGTCCGGCCCGCGCCCCGCCGCTCCCGCGTCCCTCCGTCCATCCCTCCCGCATCTCTCTGTCCCTCAATCCCTCCCTCCCTGCATCCTTCTGTCCATCCTTCTGTCCATCCCTCTGTCCATCCCTCCATCCCCAGTGTCCATCCCTCTGTCCATCCTTCCACTTCCTGTGTCCGTCTCCTTTCCCAGTGTCCATCCCCCGTGTCTGTGTGTCCATCTGTCCATCCCCCGTGTCTGTGTGTCCATCTGTCCATCCCCCGTGTCTGTCTGTCTGTGTCCATCTGTCCATGCCCCTTGTCTGTCCGTGGCCATGGCCCTGTGTCCATCTGTCCATGCCCCCCCCATGTCCATGCTCTATGTCTGTCTGTCCACGCCCAGTGTCCATGCTGGTGCCCATATCCGTGTGTCCATCCCCATGTCCATCTGTCCGGCAGGTCCTGGCGCAGGCCTGGCCGTTCCTGGGTCAGTATCTCCAGAAGCTCCTCACGGACTCGGTGGCCCCGTGTCTGTGTCTGTGTGTCCATCCCAGTGTCTGTGTGTCCATCCCCATGTCCATCTGTCCGTCTGTCCGCAGGTCCTGGCCCAGGCCTGCCATTCCTGGGCAGTATCTGGAGAAGCTCCTCTCGGACTCGGTGGCTCCATGTCCATCTGTCCAGCCCCATGTCTGTGTGTCCGTGTGTCCATCCCATGTCCATCTGTCCGTCTGTCCCTCAGGTCCTGGCGCAGGCCTGGCCGTTCCTGGGTCAGTATCTCCAGAAGCTCCTCACGGACTCGGTGGCTCCATGTCCATGTCCATCTGTCCAGCCCCATGTCTGTGTGTCCGTGTGTCCATGCCGGTGTCCATCCCCATGTCCATCTGTCCATCCCCATGTCCATCTGTCCGTGTGTCCGGCAGGTCCTGGCGCAGGCCTGGCCATTCCTGGGTCAGTA
Source organism: Zonotrichia leucophrys gambelii (assembly GCF_028769735.1). Taxonomy (NCBI): domain Eukaryota; kingdom Metazoa; phylum Chordata; class Aves; order Passeriformes; family Passerellidae; genus Zonotrichia; species Zonotrichia leucophrys. Next base: position 2,338,157 of record NC_088198.1, on the reverse strand, counting down.
TCTGGAGAAGCTCCTGCAGGACTCGGTGCCTCGTGTCTGTGTCTGTGTGTCTGTGTCCGTGTGTCCATCCCCATGTCCATCTGTCCGTCTGTCCCTCAGGTCCTTGCCCAGGCCTGGCCGTTCCTCGGTCAGTATCTCAAGAAACTCTTCACGGACTCAGTGGCTCTGTGTCCATGTGTCTGTGTCTGTGTGTCCATCCCCATGTCCATCTGTCCATCCCCATGTCCATCTGTCCGTGTGTCCGGCAGGTCCTGGCGCAGGCCTGGCCGTTCCTGGGTCAGTACCTCCAGAAGCTCCTCACGGACTCGGTGGCTCTGTGTCTGTGTCCGTGTGTCCATCCCAGTGTCCGTGTGTCCATGTCCATCTGTCCATCTGTCCATCTGTCCGTGTGTCCGGCAGGTGCTGGCGCAGGCCTGGCCGTTCCTGGGTCAGTATCTCCAGAAGCTCCTCACAGATTCGGTGGCCCCATGTCCGTGTCCATCTGTCCAGCCCCGTGTCTGTGTGTCCGTGTCTGTGTCCGTGTGTCCATCCTGGTGTCCATGTGTCCATGTCCATCTGTCCGTCTGTCCGTCTGTCCGTCTGTCCCTCAGGTCCTGGCGCAGGCCTGGCCGTTCCTGGGTCAGTACCTCCAGAAGCTCCTCACGGACTCGGTGGCCCCGTGTCTGTGTGTCCGTGTCTGTGTGTCTGTGTCTGTGTCTGTGTGTCCATCCCGGTGTCCGTGTGTCCATCCCCATGTCCATCTGTCCGTGTGTCCGGCAGGTCCTGGCGCAGGCCTGGCCGTTCCTGGGTCAGTACCTCCAGAAGCTCCTCACGGACTCGGTGGCCCCGGCCATCCGCGCCTCCAGCCCCCACCTGCAGAGCTTCACCTTCACCAGGGTGGACCTGGGACAGAAGGTGACGCTGGGGGGGGGCTCCCCGGGACCCCCCAAAATCTCCCCTAAAGCCCCCAGACCCCTGAGACCCCCCAAAATCTCCCCTAAAGCCCCCAGACCCCCCAAAATCTCCCCTAAAGCCCCCTGAGACCCCCGGGACCCCCCAAAATCTCCCCTAAAGCCCCCAGACCCCCAAAATCTCCCCTAAACCCAAGACCCCTGAGACCCCCCCAAAATCTCCCCTAAAGCCCCCAAGACCCCTGAGATCCCCCAAAATCTCCCCTAAAGCCCCCAGACCCCCGGACCCCCCAAAATCTCCCCTAAAGCCCCCTGAGACCCCTAAGACCCCCAAAATCACTCCCCTAAAGCCCCCAGACCCCCGGGACCCCCCAAAATCTCCCTAAAGCCCCTGAGACCCCCCAAAATCTCCCCTAAAGCCCCCTGGGACCCCCCAAAATCTCCCCTAAAGCCCCCAGACCCCTCCACACTTCGTTGTTGTTCCCTCAGGACCCCCCAAAATCCCCCTAAACCCCTCCCAGGACCCCCCTGGGACCCCCATAAATCCCCTCAAACCCTCCCAGCATCCCCTAAATTGTCCCAGAGCCCCAGGACCCCCTAAAGCCCCCCCAGACCCCCTCTAAACCCCCCCAAGACCCCTAAATACCCCTCAAACCCCCCCCCAAGACCCCTAAACTTCCTCCCAGGACCCCCCAGGACCCCCTAAATCCCCCTAAACCCCTCCCAGGACCACCCCACGACCCCCTAAATCCCCTCAAACCCCCCCTAAACCCCTGCAGAGCCCCCTAAGCCCCCTCAGACCCCCCCCAGGACCCCCAAAATCCCCTAAACCATCTCCCAGACCCCCTAAACCACCCAGACCCCCCCTAAATCCCACCAGACCCTCCCAGACCCCCTAAACCCCAGGACCCCCTAAATCCCCTATAACCCCTCCTAGGACCCCCAGGACCCCATAAAATCCCCCCTTAAGACCCCCAGGAACCCCTAAACACCCCCAGACCCCCTCTAATCCTCCCCAGGACCCCCTAAATCCCCTGAACCCCCCCCATAAAATGCCGAGACCCCTCCCCAAAAATCCCAAATCCCCCCCACCCAACAGCCCCTCCGTGTGCTGGGGGTCCAAGCCCACCCCGGAACCCACAAGAAGCAAATCCTGCTGGACCTCAACATCAGGTGAGCGACTTTGGGGAGGGGGTGGGGGGTCCCCAAAATGAGGAGGGGTCCGGGGGGGTGGTGCTGACGCCCCCCACCCCAATTTGCACCCCCCCAGTTACGTGGGTGACGTCCAGATCGATGTGGAGGTGAAGAAATTCTTCTGCAAGGCGGGGGTGAAGGGGATGCAGGTGAGGATTTTTTGGGGGGGATTTTGGGGGGGTTTTGGGTTTTGAGGAGGGGTCTCCACTCATTGTGACCCCCTCCCCAGCTCCATGGGGTGCTCAGGATCATCCTGGAGCCGCTGCTGGGGGATGTGCCCATCGTGGGGGCGCTCAGCATGTTCTTCATCCGCCGCCCGGTGAGTCTGCAACGGGACCCCCGCCCCAAAATAAGGGATGGGAATGGGAACCCCCCCCCAGGGCATGGCAGGGGTGGACCCCAACCCAAAATAAAGATCCAGAACCCCTCCCCAATACACATTGGGGACCCCCACCCCAAAATAAGGGATGGGAACCCCCCCAGGACATGGAACAGCCCCCCAGGGCATGGCAGGGGTGGACCCCACCCCAAAATAAAGGACCAGAACCCCCCAGGACATGGCAGGAGTGGACCCCAACCCAAAATAAAGGTCCAGAATCCCTCCTCAATACAAACTGGGGACCCATCCCCAAAAAAAGGACCCCAGACCCCTCTAGGACACACTGGGGGTGGACCCCACCCCAAAAAAAGGAAGTGGGAACCTCCCCAGGGCATGGCAGGGGTGGACCCCAACCCAAAATAAAGAATCCCAGAATCCCTCCCCAATACACATTGGGGACCCACCCCCAAAAGAAGGACCCCAGACCCCTCAGGACACAGCGAGGGTGGACCCCACCCCCCAAAAAAAAGGGATCAGAATCCCCCCAGGACACACAGGGATGTCCCCCAACCCAAAAAAAGGACCCCAGACCCCTCTAGGACACACTGGGGGTGAACCCCCACCCCAGAAGAAAGGGAATGGGAACCCCCCCAGGACATGGCAGGGGTGGACCCCAACCCAAAAAAGGGACCAGAATCCCCTCAGGGCATGGCAGGGGTGGACCCCAACCCAAAATAAGGATCCAGAACCCCTCCCCAATACACATTGGGGACCCACCCCCAAAAAAAGGACCCCAGACCCCCCCCAAGATACAGCGGGGGTGGACCCCAACCCAAAAAAAGGGATCAGAATCCCCCCAATACACACTGGGGATATCCCCCCCGAAAAAAGGACCCCAGACCCTTTCAGGACACAGCGGGGACCCCCACCCCCCAAAACAAAGGATCAGAATCCCCCCAGGACACACAGGGATGTCCCCCAACCCAAAATAAAGACCCCAGACCCCTCTAGGACACACTGGGGGTGAATACCACCCCAAAAAAAGGGATGGGAACCCCCCCAGGACATGGCATGGGTGGACCCCAACCCAAAATAAAGGTCCAGAATCCCTCCCCATTACACATTGGGGACCCCCACCCCAAAAAAAGGGATGGGAACCCCCCCCAGGACATGGAACCCCCCCCCCAAGGCATGGCAGGGGTGGACCCCAACCCAAAATAAAGGTCCAGAACCCCTCCCCAATACAAATTGGGAACCCATCCCCAAAAAAAGGACCCCAAGACCCTTTCAGGACACAGCAGGGACCCCCACCCCCCAAAACAAAGGGATCAGAATCCCCCCCAGGACACACAGGGATGTCCCCCAACCCAAAAAAAGGACCCCAGACCCCTCTAGGACACACTGGGGGTGGACCCCCACCCCAAAAAAAGGGAATGGGAACCCCCCCAGGGCATGGCAGGGGTGGACCCCAACCCAAATAAGGGACCAGAACCCCCCCAGGACACCCTGAGGATTCTCCCCCACCCCAAAACAAAGGTCCAGAACCCCTCCCCAATTCACATTGGGGACCCACCCCCAAAAAAGAACCCCAGACCCCCCCCTTTCTTACCCCCCCCCCATTGCAGACGCTGGACATCAACTGGACAGGAATGACCAACCTGCTGGACATCCCGGGGCTCAGGTGAGACCCCCCCCTGTTTTTGGGGACCCCCCCCTGACCGTGTGCCCCCAGCCATGGGGAATGGGGGGAGAAAAGGGGGTAAAAATGGGAGAAAAAGGGGGGAAATGGGGGTAAAAAAGGGGGGAAATGGGGGAGAAAAAAGGGAGGAGAAATGGGGGAAAATGGGGGGAAAAGGGGTGAAAGAGGAAAATAAGGGGGAAATGGGGGAAAGGAGGAGAAAAAAATTGAAGGAAAAGGGGAGAAAGGAGAAAAAAGGGAGAGAAAGGAGGAGAAAAAAGGGAGAGAAAGGAGGAGAAAAAAGGGAAGAAAGGAGGAGGAAAAGGGAGAGAAAGGAGGAGAAAAAAAGGGAGAAAATAGGAGAAAAAAGGGAAGAAAGGAGGAGAAAAAAAGGGGAGAAAGGAGGAGGAAAAGGGAAGAAAGGAGGAGAAAAAGAGAGAAAAGAGGAGAAAAAAAGGGAGAAAATAGGAGAAAAAGGGAGAGAAAGGAGGAGAAAAAAAGGGAGAAAGGAGGAGAAAAAAGGGAGGAAAGGAGGAGAAAAAAAGGGAAGAAAGGAGAAAAAAGGAAAGAAAGGAGGAGAAAAAAGGAGAGAAAGGAGGAGAAAAAAGGGAAGAAAGGAGGAGAAAAAAGGGAAGAAAGGAGGAGAAAAAGGGAAGAAAGGAGGAGAAAAAAAGAGAAAAGAGGAGGAAAAAAGGGAGAAAATAGGAGAAAAAGGGAGAGAAAGGAGGAGAAAAAAAGGGGAGAAAGGAGAAGAAAGGAGGAGAAAAAAGGGAAAAAAGGAGGGCCCTCCACGACCATGTGCCCCCCATTTTTGGGGACCCCCCCTGACCGTGTTCCCCCCATTTTTGGGGACCCCCCCGTGACCTTATTTCCCCCATTTTTGGGCCCCCCCCGACCGTATTTCCCCATTTTTGGAGACCCCCCCCCCACCGTATTTCCCCCATTTTTGGGGACCCCCCCCCTGACCGTATTCCCCCATTTTTGGGGACCCCCCCGACCGTATTTCCCCCCATTTTTGGGCCCCCCCAGCTCCATGTCGGACTCGATGATCATGGACAGCATCGCCTCCTACCTGGTGCTGCCCAACCGGCTCCTGGTGCCGCTGCTGCCCGACCTGCCCGAGGCTGCGCGGCTGCGCTGGCCCCTGCCCCGGGTGAGGGCTGCGGGGCCCGGGGGGGGTCGTGGCACCCCCGTGCTCCTTTTCCTCCCTCCGGCTGGGGGTCCCTGCTCACTCCCAGTGTCCCCTCGGTGTCCCCATTGTCCCCAGGGCGTGGTGCGGGTGTCCCCAATGTCCCCATTGTCCCCAATGTCCCCTCAGTGTCCCCATTGTCCCCTCACTGTCCCCAATGTCCCCATTGTCCCCAATTGTCCCCTCACTGTTCCCAATGTCCCCAGGGCGTGGTTCGGGTGTCCCTGGTGTCCCCAATGTCCCCAATGTCCCCTCTGTGTCCCCAGGGCGTGGTTCGGGTGTGCCTGCTGTCCCCAATGTCCCCTCACTGTCCCCAATGTCCCCAGGGCGTGGTCCGGGTGTCCCTGGTGTCTCCATTGTCCCCATTGTCCCCATTGTCCCCATTGGCTCCAATGTCCCCATTGTCCCCAATGTCCCCAGGGCGTGGTGCGGGTGTCCCTGGTGTCCCCATTGTCCCCATTGTCCCCAATGTCCCCTCACTGTCCCCATTGTCCCCATTGTCCCCTCACTGTCCCCAATGTCCCCAGGGCGTGGTGCGGGTGTCCCTGGTGTCCCCAATGTCCCCTCAGTGTCCCCATTGTCCCCAATGTCCCCAGGGCGTGGTGCGGGTGTCCCTGGTGGCTGTGTGTCCCCATGGTGTCCCTGGTGTCCCCAATGTCCCCTCACTGTCCCCGATGTCCCCAGGGCGTGGTGCGGGTGTCCCTGCTGTCCCCATTGTCCCCAATGTCCCCTCACTGTCCCCATTGTCCCCAGGGCGTGGTGCGGGTGTCCCTGGTGACTCTGTGTCCCCATGGTGACCCTGCTGTCCCCATTGTCCCCAGGGCGTGGTGCGGGTGTCCCTGGTGTCCCCACTGTCCCCAATGTCCCCTCAGTGTCCCCATTGTCCCCAATGTCCCCAATGTCCCCAGGGCGTGGTGCAGGTGTCCCCAATGTCCCCATTGTCCCCATTGTCCCCAATGTCCCCATTGTCCCCAGGGCGTGGTGCGGGTGTCCCTGGTTGCTGTGTGTCCCCATGGTGTCCCCACTGTCCCCAATGTCCCCAGGGCGTGGTGCGGGTGTCCCTGGTGTCCCCAATGTCCCCTCACTGTCCCCAGGGCGTGGTGTGGGTGTCCCTGCTGTCCCCATTGTCCCCAATGTCCCCTCAGAAGTCCCCACTGTCCCTGATGTCCCCAGGGCGTGGTGCGGGTGTCCCCTCAGTGTCCCCATTGTCCCTTCACTGTCCCCAATGTCCCCAGGGTGTGGTGCGGGTGTCCCCTCAGTGTCCCCATTGTCCCCAATGTCCCCATTGTCCCCAATGTCCCCTCACTGTCCCCAGGGCGTGGTGCGGGTGTCCCTGGTGACGCTGTGTCCCCATGGTGTCCCTGGTGTCCCCAATGTCCCCATTGTCCCCTCACTGTCCCCAGGGCGTGGTGCGGGTGTCCTTGGTGTCCCCAGTGTCCCCTCACTGTCCCCAATGTCCCCTCACTGTCCCCATTGTCCCCATTGTCCCCAGGGCGTGGTGCGGGTGTCCCTGGTGTCCCCAATGTCCCCTCAGTGTCCCCATTGTCCCCTCACTGTCCCCAGGGTGTGGTGCAGGTGTCCCTGGTGGCTCTGTGTCCCCATGGTGACCCTGCTGTCCCCGATGTCCCCAGGGTGTGGTGCAGGTGTCCCTGATGGCTCTGTGTCCCAAATGTCCCCTCGCTGTCCCCAGGGCGTAGTGCGGGTGTCCCTGGTGGCTGTGTGTCCCGATGGTGACCCTGGTGTCCCCATTGTCCCCAACGTCCCCTCACTGTCCCCAGTGTCCCCATTGTCCCCAGGGCGTGGTGCGGGTGACCCTGTTGTCCCCACTGTCCCCAATGTCCCCTCGCTGTCCCCAGGGCGTGGTGCGGGTGTCCCTGGTTGCTGTGTGTCCCCATGGTGTCCCCATTGTCCCCAATGTCCCCTCACTGTCCCCAATGTCCCCAGGGCGTGGTGCGGGTGTCCCTGGTGTCCCCATTGTCCCCACTGTCCCCAATGTCCCCTCGCTGTCCCCAGGGCGTGGTTCGGGTGTCCCTGGTTGCTGTGTGTCCCCAATGTCCCCTCGCTGTCCCCAGGGCGTGGTTCGGGTGTCCCTGGTGGCCGCGCGCGCGCTCCGCTCCAAGGATCGCTTCCTGGGCGGGCTCGTCCAGGGCCGCTCGGACCCGTACGCGCTGCTCAGGGTGGGGACACAGGCGGCCACCAGCAGGGTCATCGGGGACAGCCTGGACCCCGTGTGGGACGAGATGTACGAGGTGAGACGGGATGGACAGATGGACAGAGGGACAGGGGGACACAGGGAGGGACGGGGGGCAGGGGGACACAGGGAGGGACAGGGGGACACAGGGAGGGACAGAGGGACAGACAGACAGAGGGACAGACGGACACAGGGATGGACAGACAGGGGGACACAGGGAGGGACAGAGGGACAGGGGGACACAGGGAGGGACAGACTGACAGCGGGACACAGGGAGGGACACCAGCAGGGTGATCGGGGACAGCCTGGATCCTGTGTGGGACAAGATGTACAAGGCGAGCATGGACAGACGGACACAGGGATGGACAGAGGGACACAGGGATGGACATAGGCGGCGACCAGCAGGGTGATCGGGACAGCCTGGACCCTGTGTGGGACGAGATGTACGAGGTGAGACGGACAGACGGACACGGGGATGGACAGAGGGACAGGGGACACAGGGATGGACAGACAGACGGGGGGACACAGGGAGGGACAGGGGGAAACAGGGAGGGACAGACAGACGGGGGGACACAGGGAGGGACAGACAGACGGACACGGGGATGGACAGAGGGACACAGGGAGGGACACAGGGACGGACACAGGCAGCGACCAGCAGGGTGATCGGGGACAGCCTGGACCCTGTGTGGGACGAGATGTACGAGGTGAGACGGACAGACGGACACGGGGATGGACAGACAGACAGAGGGATGGATGGATGGATGGATGGATGGACGGACGGACGGACGGACGGACGGACGGATGGATGATGGATGGATGGACGGACGGACGGACGGACGGACGGATGGATGGATGGATGGATGGATGGATGCATGGATGGATGGATGGATGGATGGATGGATGGATGGATGGATGGATGGATGGATGGATGATGGATGGATGGATGGATGGATGGATGGATGGATGGATGGACGGACGGACGGATGGATGGATGATGGATGGATGATGGATGGATGGATGGACGGATGGATGGATGGATGGATGATGGATGGATGGATGGATGGATGGATGGATGGATGGATGGATGGATGGATGGATGGACGGACGGATGGATGGATGGATGGGTGGATGGACGGACAGTGGAGATGGAGGGATGGACAGAGGGACAGAAGGATGGCCACCAGAGATGGACAGAGAGACAGAGAGGATGGACACAGAGGGATGGACAGTGGGGATGGAGGGACGGACAGAGAGATGGATGGTGGGGATGGACAGAGGGACAGACAGGGATGGACAGAGGGATGCAGGGATGGACAGAGGGACAGGAATGGACAGAGGGACAGAGGGATGGACAGAGGGACAGAGGGATGGACAGAGGGATGCAGGGATGGACAAAGGGACAGAGAAATGGACACCGGCCATGGAGGGATGGACCAAGAGGGATGGACAGTGGGGATGGAGGCATGGACGGTGAGGATGGACAGAGGGACAGGGATGGACAGAGGGACAGGGATGGACAGAGGGACAGGGATGGACAGAGGGACAGGGATGGACAGAGGGACAGGAATGGACAAAGGGACAGAGAAATGGACACCGGCCATGGAGGGATGGACCGAGTGACGGGCAGAGGGATGGACAGTGGGGATGGAGGGATGGACGGTGAGGATGGACAGAGGGACAGGGATGGACAGAGGGACAGGAATGGACAGAGGGACAGGGATGGACAGAGGGACAGAGGGATGGACAGGGATGGACAGAGGGACAGGGATGGACAGAGGGACAGGGATGGACAAAGGGACAGAGAAATGGACACCGGCCATGGAGGGATGGACCAAGACGGATGGACAGAGGGATGGACAGTGGGGATGGAGGCACGGACGGTGAGGATGGACAGAGGGACAGGGATGGACAGAGGGACAGAAGGATGGACACCAGAGATGGACAGAGAGACAGAGGGGATGGACACAGAGGGATGGACAGTGGGGATGTGGGGATGGACAGAGGGACAGACAGGGATGGACAGAGGGACAGAGGGGATGGACAGAGGGATGCAGGGATGGACAAAGGGACAGAGAAATGGACACCGGCCATGGAGGGATGGACAGTGGGGATGGAGGCATGGACGGTGAGGACGGACAGAGGGACAGGGATGGACAGAGGGATGGACAGAGGGACAGGGATGGACAGAGGGACAGGGATGGACAGAGGGACAGAGGGATGGATGGAGGGACAGGGACGGACAGAGGGACAGGGACGGACAGAGGGACAAGGATGGACAGAGGGATGCAGGGATGGACAGAGGGACAGAGGGATGGACAGAGGGACAGGGATGGACAGAGGGACAGGGACGGACAGAGGGACGGACACGGGGACCCCCAGAGGGGATTTTGGGGACCTGGGGGGCAGCCGGGACCCCCAATCCTCGCCGTCCCCCCAGTTCATGGTGCACGAGGTGCCGGGGCAGGAGCTGGAGGTGGAGCTCTACGACAAAGACCCCGACAAGGACGATCTGCTGGGCAGGTGAGCCTGGGGGGCACCCCCAAATCTGGGGAGGGGTCTCCAACCCCATTCCCAAATCCCCAAATTCCCAAAAATCCACAAATCCCAAAATTCCCAAATTCCCCAAATTCCCAAGTCCGCAAAAATTCCAAAACCCCCAAATCCCCAAATAACTCCCAAATTCCCAAATCCCAAAATTCCCCAGTCTCCAAATCCCCAAACTCCTAAATCTCCAAATTCCCAAATCCCCAAATCCCCAAATTCCCAAGTCCGCAAAAATTCCAAAACCCCCAAATCCCC